>NW_026728853.1:600000-900000 GCF_030272615.1 Cryptomeria japonica | reverse complement strand
AGAGTAATAGCTTGATATAATGTGAGGTTGTATGACATAGAATAAGTATGGATAAAAATAAATGAAATAGAGGAAGATAAGGGACATGTGAAACCATTCAAATTAACTCTAGTGTGGTTACCAATGACTTGAGCATGTAAAAAATAATAAAATTCTAAAAAATTACATAATCTTGAACTACATAGACATGCCAGTCCATTGCATGTATGTTTATTTGTCACATTAGTGTCCAAATCGTTGAATCTTAACAAAGGGTTAAAAGAATAGGAAATGCCAAGTTTAATAAAATTGTAGGATTAGTTTTGAGAAAAATCATCATGGGTAGAAAAAGGACAAATTAAAGGTTAAATTGGATCTTGAAACATAGTAGGGGAGATAAACACTAAAGTGATCTAGGAACATAATGTAAAATTATAAGGGTATACAATTGTTTTTCATTATAGTTATACAAGGTCTCCTTTCCCAATCTACCATTTTTACTTCCCTCTCTCAATTGATAGATTCTTGATACTGTTCTCCATTAGGCACCTATCTTCAGTTTTCCTCAACTACATAGAATCCATGCTTCGTACCCTAAACCCTAAAAATATGAAAAAAAATCCTCTAATATTTTTAGGATTGATGACAATTTTATTTTTATTGCTTCACATCGCCTCTTGGTTATGCAAGATACAACATAAAACAACATCCTATCTCATCTGTCCAATGCAACATTGTTTTCTTTTTTCCTTCTTCTTTGTAACAACCCACATCTATCTTCTTCCTCATCTTGAAACCTCCCAAATTCCTACCTGCAACTAATTTTAAGCACCAAAATAGGCCTCTCTCTATCTAAGACAACATCTCTTGAAAAAATATTCGTAAATAATTCCCTAAAATTATATTGAGCACACAAAGTACCCACGAACAATATGGATGACACCATATTTCACATTGTAAGTAAATCTTGGACCATGAAAATATCCTCGGGGTCACACAAATCATCTCCACACATGTAAAGCACCATAAATGAATTTGAATATTAGTAGGGAAGTATACAAAAATATAACACACAATAACACACAATAAATTCTAGGTGAACTAAACACAAGTTGAATTCATCCTATGATCTCATGTGATCCTTCCCTACATATGAAAAGATACATAGATCTTATCACTAGGGTAAAAATGACTAGCTAAGAATAAACACAATTAATATTATGTTGGATGGATCCCTAAACAAGTGGTTGAATTCGAAATTTGAAATCATGGTGGCAAATGTATGAAAGTATATGGTTAAAAACTACTACAACAAAAATGTCACTCTTCGTCTTGCTTAGTACTCATTTTAAAAGCTAAATACAATTTCATGTAAATGTGAACATGGTTTGATGAATAGTCCTCATTTACATCAACATATTTGTAACAATTATTTGCATTAATATAATAATGTTATTAAGGATGTAACTAATGATGACCATCTTGAATAGTTTAAAGAAAAATTATTTAGAAAATTTATTAAGCAATTCAATTAATTTATTAAGAACACATATGTTGTAGTAGTATAAATTTTGGGGCACAATCTTACTTGTTTCCTTCTAACTAATCTAAGGGATATATCTAACCTTGCACGATAGAGGAACCAATATTCTATTGATAGCTGGATAAAACTTGAACATCTAATTCAATGTCATATAGATAGAAAGATAATTTAGGTGTATGATAAACATATAGATTTTTTGAAAATGAAAACCTTTATTGTGATTATTAATCATAATAGAACATATTATAAACACACATTATAATATATTACTATGTGACAAAGATCTTCCTTACTACTTACTATAGATTTACAAATTATTTCTATTTTTCTTATTTAAGATGTGAATGACAAAAAAATACATTTAATAATTCATATTATTCATATAACTTCTCTCCTATACTATATATCATATCTTTTAAAAATATTCTAAAGCCTCATAAACTCATTTTTTATATATATTTGTGTCTATTTATATTTTTATAACATGTCATTTATCATGTTTTCATTTGACCTGTACCATTTAAATATCCTTGTCATCAACACATTAATTATAGCTCTTTATTAACTTGCACTCTTTAGTATAGCGTTTACCATGTTTTCATTCGTCCTTTACTAAGATGTTTAGCATATTGATCAATCAACTACCCTCTCAATTGTAAAGAGCATTTATTCAACCAATGGAACGATTATGAAAATGAAGGTGAAGTAATGAACGTGAAATGGCGAGAGGAAGGAATTGTAGAAAACAGAAGTTCTGTTGTGTGGCGTGACTAGAATAGAAGAGGACTGAAAACGGCTTTCAATCAATGTCCTTATGCTGAAATCGCCACAGGAGAAGCGACACCATATTTTTTGTTGAGTAGTGGTGGTTGTGGAGCGCATGGAGAATCGTCACAGGTGGGGCTGGAAACTGACTGCTCCACATTATTCTCTGCTAAAGCAAATTTTTTGTGTACTCGTGATGGTGGTGGAGCACATGGAGAATGGCCACAGGTGGGGCTGGAAACATCTTCTTTCTTCATATTCTTAAGTGTATTATTATCTGACGGTGGTGGTGGAGGAGCGCATGGAGAACTGCCACAGGGGGGGCTTGAAACAGCTGACTGCTTCATATTTGTATGCTCTGATACAACAAATTCTTTGTTGAGCAATGGTGGTGGTGGAGAGCATGGAGAACTGCCACAGGTGGGATTTGAAACAGCTGACTGCTTCGTATTGTTGTTTGAAGGAATTGGGAGGTTGTGTCGAGCGGATACATGAGCCATACAAATAAGGGAAAGCACAGCGAACATTGTGTTCATTTTCATGCGCAACAAACTTGCCATGTTTAGGGTTGAGAGTGTATATTAGCTCAAATGCAGAGAAAAATCTTAATAACCAGATTAGGGTTGTAACCGAAGATTGAGATTGGTTCCAATGCATCACCGCCACCCATTTATAGGGGGAAAATAACTTCCAAACAATTTCTTCCAAGATGTTCAAAGTCGTATGGCGTATTGGAAACGAAGAAATTGGCAAATTATGTATTAGTTTACTATATTTTTTTTCTTAAACGTGTAGCTAATTTTTCTCAACAACAGTTAATTTTCTTCATTTCATATACTGCCTGCTATTCAAACTAGAAGCTTTGACCGAGTAACCCTTACATTTTATTAAAATACTAAGGAAATAAACATCGTGAATTATATGAGATCTAGTGTTAAACATGAAACAATCTCTTTATTTGAAACAAATAGTTTAATCTCAAATTTTGGTCGATTCATCTTGAAAACTATGGGTTTTGATTTTGGGTACAACATATTTGATCTTTCATGTAATTATAATCTATATTGTATGAATTTGTTCCAATAGAATGTACACCTTAAAAATATGTTCATCTATTTCTTTGTAGTAAATGAATACACAAAGGCAATGATTATAAGCACATTTAATAATATTAGCAAGGTCATAGGTTATCATGCCCTATTATACGAGCCATTGATCTAAATGGTACATTGAATTCAAACGATTTATTATATTTTGTTTATTATTGTAAAAACTTTTTAAGCTGACTTGGCAAGTTGTAAAATGACTCTTATATATAAGAGAGATCATTGTAGACATTTTGTAAGAGAAAAAAAAAGATATAAGGCAGACCTATTATGCGAAATATAGGTTAAAGGTTTTATGTAAAGAACAGAGCAGAAACTGGTACTGGATCTGGCATTATAGATGCTATTGTAAAGCAGTACAAGATACTATATTTGTATAATCCACATTGTAAGTCAGTGAGACTTCCCATTGAGCAGTGAGCTCTAGGCAATTGGCCTTCCTGCATGTGCAGGCCTGTCTTGTAAGTAATATTCTCTCATTGGCCAGTAAGTGAATATTGTGGGTCACAAATCCACTGAGGTTTTTCCCACACCGGGTTTCCTTGTTAAATCCTTGTGTCATGGTGTGCTTTTCATGTGGATGCTTTTAATTCTGTTTATTGCACTATTTCTTGCATACTGGTACACTGTTATAATATGTTCTACATGTTTTAAGTTAATAAATTCAATTCACTGGTCAGATACTGAGTCACCCCCCCATCTCAGTATCTGTGGGAATCATAACATAATCACCCTCTAAGTGTTTTCACATTCCTAATCCAAGGGGTTAAGAAGAGGTCACTTCTCAAACCATTAAGGCTCTTAGAAAATGCTCAATGCCTTTTCCCTTCCACAAGCAAGCCCACATGGGCTTTGACCATCTTAAACCCCACTTTAACCTTTGCACATTTCCCCAACCCTTGGTTAAAGGCTTACCCATTAACCCAACCATCCATGGTAACCCTCAAGTCCCTTCAAGCCTTAAAGGCTTTGACCATTCTAACCCCACTTTAACTCTTGCACATTCCTCCAACCTTGGGTTAAGCACAAATCCATCAAGTCAAGCATTAATGGCTTCCTTCAAGTCTTCTAAACCATTTCTATTAACTAATTGTTGTATTTGCATTAAACTCATTTTTCATTTCACAAATTTGATTTTAAGGCCTTCTAAACCATTTCTTAAAGGCATTTTAATCTTCTTTGTGTACCACTTGTGTATTTTAGTTCACAAAATGATGGGTCCCATTTTCCATGGAATAAATGGGGCATGTTGTGAAACTTCACAAGAAATTTCCCCCATCAAGATAAATTAGATAGTTTTAGTTCATGCGATAAAATAGATTCAAATCGAATACCTATCAAATACACTCAAATAAAGATTATCTTATCGGTCCACTAGTTTGATATTAACCTTCATGAAATCTCAGTTAACTTCTTGATTATGTGCAAGTGATTCATTCCTTCCATCAAGATATTATAGGAAGTTCAATAATTTGTTAGGCTACATATATATGATCTTTCCTCTAATCCAACCATGAATAGAGCCTTGCAACTAGTCAAGCATCTATAGCCCAAAAAGGTTATCTCTATCAATATTCCCAAACATTGGTCCATTTCTAGTCAAGCATCTATAACCCTGGTAGAGTTGATTGGATAGCCTGATATTTATGGATACATAGACACACATATTCCTTTTGTACTTTTTGTTTTGATATTTCAATGAAGCTCATTTAATCCCATTTTGCAGGCATTGAAGCTTGCTTCCAAGTTGAATACAATAGTGGTAGCGAGGATGATCTTTAGGTTTTTCATCTAAAAAATTATTAGCACTACTTATAACATCCCTAAAAGACTCTAATATGGTATTAAATGTATAGATTTTTTTTAGCTAGTCATCCACTTAGTTAATACTATGAAAAATGTGATTTACTCAACAATCGTGTTCACTTGGCCTTTTATACATATAGATGAAAATCTATTTTGTGGCCTAAATTAGCAACTACATACTTCAATTCATGAATAACAAATCTATTGCCTCAATTATTGCACTAAACCTTGATGTAAGCCTATCATTAATGATAATAATTATTCTCCTAGCCTTGGTACTGGTGTGCTCATGTGAGCAGGTTTTGGTGTGATCACGCCTACCAATATTGGATGCGTCTATTCTAGCTCCAAAATGACAGTACAGATTGAATAACACGCGTGTTAGTCACGTGTTTTACACCGTCGATTTTGCAATTAACGACTACAATTGACTAACTTGTCGCTAACACGCTGTACAAAATTTTTGTTTTGTTGACAATGCTATTTATCTCACTAGTGGGTAAGGCAATTGGCATTTTTAGGTCCTATTACGTCACAACATCTTCATCGAGTTTTCAAGATGGATTCTAATTTGGTCAAAATGATTGTTGAATGTATTTTAGGGAATGAATTTATGGTATAGGGTCAATTTTGACATGGCTTCCCGATTCTTGGTATCTTTGCCAGATTTAGGTGAACATGAGGATGACATATCGATCCTATATACTGCGCTACTAAATAATGATTTTATTGGTGGTTTGGATGTAGTTTTGGAAGTAGCCTTGCTAGGTTATGGAGTTCCCATGCCACAAGACATTGAAGCTTTTTGGGTATTAGAGACCCCTATTCAGTTCTATCAATTCCTTGAAGGATTTTGGGATACCACTATACAAGAACATGGGGAGAAATCACACCGAGCATGCCACTTTCTCAAAAAAACCCTAGGTATAATTCTTGACATGTGGTCCCTAGGAAAAAATAAATTCATAATGTGGATTATGCTCTTTGATAGGGACAACTAATAAATGACCCTTATTCTCAATGAAATTTTGATTTAAATATTTACTGTTCATATCCTGGCACAATGGATACCTCAATTTTGACATGATCCATATTTATAAGCTCTTTTGGGGACCACTGGAAATAAATCTTATTTTTGAATTATAATTTACATTTTGCATATTAATTCAAATCTACTTATTTCACCTTCTATAATTCCAGGTGTGAATTACTTGTGTTAATTTGTAACAAGTTAAGCTTTGTTTTTAGACTCAATCACTTACCTTTTAATAACTATGTTTAACAATAGTTAAAATGTTACTATAGATATTTTTACACATCACCTTGAGTATTTATACCTAATGTACCTCGTGATATGTACAAATTTTGTAATGTTTACCACATCTATAGTACTTATAATATTTATATTTTGTACAATATTTACAACTTTAATGTTTGATTATATCACTCATGTTGTTTTAGGGTTGACAATAATGTTTTCGAAATTATCAATCTATGGGTAGTGCCAATTATTCTCCATCTAATGTTGAGAGTTTGTATGTACTTTCACCTACTATCTAAGAAAATTGGTACGGACCAGTCCCAAGTTTTGTCAAACTTCTTTTTTGACCCCTTTCTCTCCTAAGATTTATCCCAATACAGTATAAGATCTGAGATACAGAAGGATTTTACTTTGTCTCTCCTATCGAACCATCTCTTTACTACATGTTGATGTTTGTTCATGTGATCGATAGCTCTATTGCATTTTTCATCAAGGTTTATGAGCTACAATAAACTATCTTCTTATTTGTTTTCAAACCCTAGATATTCTTGAGTGAATTGGAGTGTGGGAACCTTTAAGTTAACTGGTAAAATTGGATCTATTCCATGAACTAGATGATATGGTGAATTTCCAAGGGCACTCTTGTTGCGAGTTCTATCTACCCATAAGGCATATTTCAATAATGCATGCCACCATCTAGGATTTTTATCAAACGATTTCTTAATGATATCAAATAGATTCTTATTGGTGAATTCTGCTAACCCATTCCCTTGAGGATACTAATTTAAAGAAAACTTAAGAATAATCCCTATTTCAAAAGTCAAATTTACAAATTTTAAAGATCAGAAGGCAGGGCCATTGTCACATATTGGGGAATGTGAATTTTAGAAGTGAGTAATGATATTATCCTCCAAAAATTGAATGAATACCTCTATGCTGCAAAATCTGAAATATCCCGCTTTGGCCCAACATGTGCAACAATGTGTCACTATGAGTATATATCGATGTCCAGATGAAGGATTAATCATTCCAATAAAGTCAAGCCTCCATTGATAAAATGGTCTCATTTCAACAACTGGTTGTAGTGGTTGAGCAACATATTTTACTTTATCTACAAAGATCTGGCAAATATGACAACACTTAATATGTTGGTGCACATATTTAAAGATAGTCGGCCAATAATATCTATCTCTGAGAATAGCATGGGTTGTGGCAATATTTCCACCATGCCAGTACCAAACTTGTCATGAAATTCATGTAAAACCTTGTGTGCTTCTTGTCTATCTACACATCTAAGGTATATATCCTCGTGGTCTTTGTAGAATAAATTCCCATTCTTTACCATGTAGTTTTGAGCCTTGAGATTTAATTCTCTCCTTTGCATCTTGTTCACATGATTAGGGCATTGATTAGTAATTAGCAGGTGTAGGACATCTTTATACCATTCATCCTAAGATATTTCATCCACTAAGTACTGCTAACTAATCAATCTTGGATCTATTTATGCTATAGCCTGAAATAAAGCATGCCTTTGGATTAGTCTCATGGGTGTAATTTCTATGTCAAACTCCTAGAGGATAGTCACCCATTTTTCTCTCCTTTCCCCTAGCTCATTTTGCATTAATAAAATTTTAATTGATGCATCTGGTACTATGGCTATGACTTTACTCCTCAAGATATAGTGCCTAATTTTTTGACTACTTTAACTAGTGCATATGCTTGTTTCTCCATATTGATGTATCACAACTCAACATATTTAAAAGGACAACTCATAAATGCAATGGGTTTTTCTTCTCTTTGTCCTACTTTCTAAATTAAAGAAGTAGCACAAATATGCTCTTAAGAAAAAAAGTATATAAAAGGGTTTAATATAATCAGGACTTGATAGCATAGGTGCTTCAAAAATAACTTTTTTAATATTTTCAAATGCTTCCTTATCTTTTTTGGTATATTGTATTTTTCATCTTTCTTGAGCATAGCATTCAGAGGTTGTACAATCTGTACAAATCCTATAATCAATTTCCTCATGAAATTGATCTTATTGAAATAAGATTTCAACTCCCTACTACCTAGGGGTTGTAACTTCATTAGGGTATTACTTTATTTGGGATCAATAGAAATCACTATTTCTAATATAACATGCCCCAATAGTTTACCTTCAATTACCCCAAACATTCACTTCTTTGGGTTAAGTGAAATCCCAAATTGTTCGCACATCTTCAATACTCTCCTTAAATCGTAAAAGTGATATGCTCATCTTTTAGAAAACATTTTCAGATCATCCATATATTTGATGATGCACTTTCCTATTAAGTATTTTAATGCAATATCCACAACTCTCTAAAAATTAGCATGTGCATTAATCAATCCAAAAGACATCCTTCTATAGGCAAAGGTTCCCCATTTAGTGGTAAAGGTTGTTTTTAACTTATCCCACCTATCCATCATAACTTGATCGTAAGTAGAGAAACCATATAGGAATGATATCATTTGGGATCCATTTACTATTTGTAATACTTCATCCAATGATGGTAGGGTATAATTGTCTTTTTTGAAAGCTTTGTCCAGATTTTTGAAATACACACATAACCTGATATCTCCATTCTTCTTACGAATAGGTACCAAATTAGCTACCTACGTTGAGTGATTGACAATAAAAATAATCCTAACCGATAAGAGCTTTTGTACTTTGTTCTAAATAAAGGGTTCTATTAAGGCATTGTTAGGCCTCCGTCTTTGTTTGAAGGGATTAGCATTTGGCTTTGAGGGAATAGTATGCGTAATTATAGATGTATCAGAAGTCTTCAAATCTTCATAAGTCCATGCTATAACATGTATATATATTCCTTTAAGAATTTCTTAATACTTTCACGCTCTATTTTTGAGCACACCTTTCCAATAAGGGCATTTTTAGGATCTTCTTCAATACCCAAATTATGTGCATCACTTTGATCACCACTGGTTTTAGGCAAATTAATTTGTTTCAACACTTGGTATATATCAAACATCCTTTCTAATCTAATAATACTTTTTGGATTACTATTTCTTTTCATGACACCTTTTTAATCTTTAACTTTTTCATCTAAATGCTCATTTTCATCAATAATCTGTGCTTACAATATCCCTAAATTATTGATGAATTGTAAATGTGTCTGCCATCTTCAAACACTTGTAGATTATGAATATTATCAAGAATGGAGGGAAATAGAAATAATTCAATAATGAACTTCTTCAACCTAGATGAGGTTAATGACTCCAGAGAGCTAGATAATCTTCTTTATGGTTGAATTGTTGGGGTATGTATAATATATTGAAAGCATCAAAACTCAATCAAATCCCAAATACTATGCCGATAGCTTTCTGGCCTTTTGTAATAGTAGACATATTACCTTCCAACTTGTTTAACTACTAAAATTGAGTCACCCAACACTTTTAATATTCTATCTTTCTTTCTTAAAGCTAATAGTAAGCTATGCATCAATACTTCATACTAAGTTACAGTGTTGGTGCATTGAAACTGAAGTCTATATGCCACCAAGAAACACTTACCTTGCGGATTGATTAATTCCACTCTTACTCCAATTCCTTGTTTAGATTTGGATCCATCAAACTTGAGAGTCTAGACCTGATCATCTTCTGGCACTGATTGCTCTTGGGTATGTGTAGGATCATGGTGGGCCAAGCTAGGCCTTTAAGTGGTGATGAAAATTAAAAAAAATAGAGTTAGGAAACTTGATGTAAAAATTTGAATAAGTTATCAATATTATTTCAAAAATGTGTAATAATAGAATCTTTAGCAAATTGAATGTAGTTTCTAAGCTAGTAGTTTTTTTTTTTGAAAAAAATAAATCTATTTGTCAAAAATTTGAAATTTCAATATAGTAGTACTAAAATTTCAAGAAAAAGATAAGAAGCAGGTTTTTGTCTAACCATCCTAACCACAATCAAATCTGAATATATTTTTAGAAGATTTTAGATATAAGTAGAAGACTCATGTCTCGATGTGACACATATTTTTTTTAATTTTTTTTCGAGGTAAATAATTAATTAAGAATTTTTTGCTACAACTTTTTAAAAATATAAAAAATCATGTGTTTGACCACCATAACTTGGTCAAAACTTTATGAAATTCTTTTTTATTTTTTATCCTAGTATGTGAAACATAGAATGTGATACATATTTCGGATTCAAAATATGTGATACTGTTTGAAAGTTATAGATGTTTTTCAATCAACCTATCAATTGAGACTTTAGTCATAATTAAAATAGAAAATGAGTAATAATTTTTATTAAATTCAAAATAAGGCATAATTTATATTGGTGGAAAGTTGAGAATCTACTTAAAAAATCCTTTTCATTTCATCAGTTTGGGGTAAAAGAAAAGTCATCAGCCACATGGGTGAAGTCTAGAAAAGCAAGGAAAAATCCTAAACATGTTTATTGTGTTGTGTTTGGCATGTCTTAGCCAAATACCAAAAAAATCCCAAGGAAAATCCCAAGGCTAGAGATTTTTGTTAGAGGTAACATATATCGGATATATCTGTAGGTAACATATATTTGATTCCTATTAGTTTATTTCTATAAATGTAATAATATATAATATATTATAATTTCTTATATAATTATGTATAATATATAATATTGGGTGGTTGCAAGAAGTTGAGTCCCACTTTTGGGCAAAAAGTGGAAGTGTTTTATCTGTTTTTCAATTTTTCTGTTGATTGATGTCAATATTTGATACACTTAGAGATTGAATCTCTAAAAACTTCAGTAATAGAAAATGTAGTGCTCAGAGTCTACTTTTTAAATATGTAATTTATTTTAATACCCACATGCTAGAAATCCCTTTTTAGTAGGCATGTTTAAAAACCAATTTTTCAAAATGCCCATTTCAGGACCATACCACACGTGTACAACCACCCTTTTTTGATGCAAATAAATGAATTTTTGCAAATCCTTCTAGGAAATGATACCTAAGACACCAAATATTGATGAGAATATTTTTTCTTATTTTTTTTATTGAATATATATATTTTTTATTAATTTTTAACTGACAATAAAGTATATTTTCAAAACATCGGGTGTACGACCACCATAATTTGATGAAAATTTCATATTTTTCAATTTTTTTTAATATTCAAAAGAATTGTATGTAGATTGATGTCATATAATTTATTTTTTTTAAATCCTAAAAACAAAAAAATTATTAAAGTTTTAGTGAACCTTGGTATTTTAGGTTTAGGTTCCACTTTTGATTAATAAATTATACAAAAATAGTAAAAATAATCTTATCACTATAAAATTTACATTTATGAAATCAGGACACTAGAAACTCTAATGGGTTTTCATTTCGTCAAAAAATTCAATCAGAAAGGCCCCTAAAAAATTAGGCCAAGGTAGGAATCTGATGTCGTTTTTTACCTTAGTCATTTTTTTGGAGGTCCAAGCATAGGCTTGGTGGGACCAAGGCTATCCCGAAGCAAAAAAAAATGCTAAGGGTTGTTTCCCACCCCTAATTTTAACAAACGAGCGCCCGTTTTTTAAATTCAAAAAACGGGCGCCCGTTTCGCTTTGTACCATTGAAAGCAAAATGGGCACCCATTTTTTAAAACGGACACCTGACTATAAAACGAGAACCTATTTCATTAAATAACGTACATCCATTTCTGAAAAGATCCATTGGGCCAGAATTTCACCCACAAGCACAAATCCCAATGATAGAATGATTTTTCAATCATTGCTTGACAGGTACGATCTGCAAAGAGAATGTTTTGATTAATCACTCTTTTTTTGTCTTATTGTCAATTTGGTAAGGAGATCGATTCGAATACAAAATTTAGTGTAGCCATGGGATCAAATCAACACAGGAAGAGGCAAAGGAAGGTTCTGACAACTGAGGAGATTGCAGCAAATAGGGAGAAGGAGGCAATACATCAACTAGAGAGAAGATCAAGAATGAGACAAGGAGCTTCAAGTTCCACAATCGTTTCAGAAGAAGCAAAAATCAATGAGACCATAAACACTAACGAAGGAAACACAATAGAACCATTTAATTTAGGTGCATCTTCTAATCCATTATAGGATACATGTATGTCTTCACAACCCTATGTTTTTTCTCATGAAGAAATTGGTGATTTAGTAGAAGCAGGCTACTTATTGAATCAAACGCCAATTGAAAATCAAACCCCAAATGAAATTAGAACTTAATTTGAAACTGAAATTGAAATCCAAATTGAAACCCCAAATGAAACTAGATCTCAACTTGAAACTGAAATTGAAACCGAATTTGAAATTCCAAATGAAATTGAAAATCCACCTGCAACTAAAACCAATAATGTGTATGTCGACATGGAAACACCAATAGAAAATGAAACATGTTTGAATGATAATCAAACAAATGAAAATTTTGAAATTAAAAGTGATGTACTAGACAACCTTCCTGTCTTGGTTTCATGGAGATAGATTAGGACACATGCAAATAGATTGTTTAGACATTTTTTTTATAATAAGAAATTTGGGTTTCAATGTCAATTAATGGTACAACTAATTAAAATGACTAAAATGCGAAAAGTGATGAAGAAGTTAGGCTTTTATGTCAAACCCAAGAAGAAGGGCGAGTCTTTAAAATAGGTTGTATCGATTGTTGCTAGGGCCTTCGATACAATCGGAAATAAAATTCGTTCTGAAAATAAAAATGCAGCATGACGGGCAATAACAACAGCTCTACTAAGCCAAACAACTTCTAATAAAATAATGATGAGTAACATAAGTGGATATCTTAATATTCATCGTAAAACTTTGTCAGGAGCTGTAAAAAGAAGAGTTAATTTTGAAAGTGATCCGGCAAACAAATTGTGGACTTTTAGTGGTAGACTACCAAGCTCTGATATGAAACTTATTGGTGAAGTAAAAAATTTGATTGAAAAATTCTGGCACGTTAATACGAGAGTATCATGTAATGTTAGAGATGTTCTTAAATTAAGAGTTGGGTCAAAAATTCGTGATCCACATCCAAAACACCTATTGGACATGACTCAAACTGAATTGTACAATTTTTTTTTGGATGATAAGGTGTTGACTATTAACATTTGTCAAAGGTCTTTTGAAAAGTGTAAACCTTGGTGTGTTCGAATTAACAAGGAAAGAGTCACATGTTGGAAAACTCATGTTCAATTTCGCTACCATTATGATGCATTTCAATATATACGTGTTACCATGCATAGTAATGGAATGTTCCAAGAATGTGGTATAAATATACCACCTGAAAATATAAAGGAGTTTATATCAAGTTTGTTTTGCAACCAAATAAGTGAACAAAATTTTCTTTTCAATGCATGTGTTTTCGGTGTATGTGATATATGTGGCAATCTTGCATTGTTGGATGAATGTTTGCATGCAAATATTTCAAATGAATTTGGACAAGAATTAGTTGATGTTAAAAGATTTAAAACTGTTGAGTATCCATTGAAGGATGGAAAGGTTGGAAGACGATGCGATCTAATCACTTAAAAAGTTAGTGTTCATGCATTTATGAATTAATTTAAGAGTAACATCATACCTAAATATGTTAAACACACTCAAAATGCTAGATGGCTCGATTGTCAGTTTCGAATATGTAAGGATTAATTTCCTATTGGTAGTCTAATTTTGGTTTTTGACTTTGCAGAGAACTACACACTTGCACCACAAGATGAGGTCCAATCACAATACTACAATTCAGTGCAAGTATCAATTTTTGTCCATATTGTCTATAGGCATGCACCAGATAGTACATAAGAGGATCACAAAATTTTGAGAGAGTACCATTTCTATATGAGTGATAATAAATTACACGCATTTGAGTTTGTCCAGTATTGCTTCAAGACCTTTTTTTAGAATTTGAGGGAGAGATAAATTCAGATG
Source organism: Cryptomeria japonica (assembly GCF_030272615.1). Classification (NCBI taxonomy): domain Eukaryota; kingdom Viridiplantae; phylum Streptophyta; class Pinopsida; order Cupressales; family Cupressaceae; genus Cryptomeria; species Cryptomeria japonica. The sequence continues at coordinate 885,638 of NW_026728853.1, read as the reverse complement.
ACACAACATCTAATATGGTCTGATAATTGCATAGGGCAATTCAAGAATGCTAGAATGTTTTATTGGTTGAGTAGGATTCATAAGAAAACTAATATCGAACACATGTGGAGTTTTTTTGAGGCTGGACACGGGAAAGGAGAACATGGCTGTGCCAGTGCATGTGTTAAGAGAGCCCTCTGCAGAGATAAACTCAAATTTGAGGAAAAGGCTAAGTTTAAAAATGCAAGTGCAATTGTGGATTGGTATAGTGTAGCTTTATTCACAAGATCAATTCAGAACTCTACAATTAGATGTTTCTTCTATCTAGTTAAAGAGGAGAATATCCTTCCAAGATATGATTGTGATACAATCAATGGGTCAGCTAGATGGCATTCATTCAAGAGTTCTAATTCTAACACTTGGACTATATGGACTAGAGAGATTGCATGTTTTTGTCAATTTTGTGTTGCAAGTGAATGGGAAGAATGTGAGAATATGGAATGGGTTGAAGAATGGCAACACAAATCCTCAACACCTAGTGAGACACAATATCAAGATATTAGAAGAAATGAAGACCCAGATCATGCATTTGTATCAGAAGATTATGATCTTGTTTCAGACCTCATACAACTTGGTAATTTAATTCAATTTCTTGTTTATAACTTTAAATTATACATTTTTATGTATTGTCATATAATTTATGAGTGGGTTTGAATTATAAATTGTAACAACTTTTATTTCTACATGTACTTAAATTTGTTTTCTAGGACATGTGTATGCTGTTGTTGGACCCGAGGATAATGATGAGTAGGTTGAGTATTGGCTAGCTAGATGTGTAGAACCTAAGAAAAAGTTGATATGTGATCAAGTAGATGATGATGGTTTTCAGTATCTAGTTGGGTCTATTGTGGTAGTTGGTACATGACTACGCAAATACTTAACAAGAAGGAATGGCTTACCAGATTATGAAGATTACCAATCAGAAAAGAAGATTATACACTATTCTCATTTGGTGGTGGAAACAAACATCAAATTAGAAAGATACAAAGGTAGACCTGCTAATAAGGTGGACAATTTCAGTAGAAGAGCATGAGGCAATCATAGACGCATTGTAGAAGAGAGAGGATATAGATGGTACATTAGGTTGAATCAAATTTATATGCATGTAAGTTCGTGTTACTTGTGTGAACTCTTTTATATTTAATCATGATAATTGTTTTTCTTTGTCCCTTTAACATTGTATTTGTCTACATTTGATACAATTTTGGTTTCATAAACAACATTGTATTAGTTATCTCCTTCTTAATGCTATTTTGTGCATATTGTAATTGTGTTACAATCATTGTAATTTTTTATGATATATTTATTTTATCGCAATCTCTTCATAGATTAATTGTAAGTTCTTGATTTTATTATTATTTTAAGAATAGGATGTTATTGTAAATTGGGATAATTATTTTATTAAATTATAAACTGTTGCACTATAAGATTATCAACCACAATGTTAAAATATAAAGTCATAAATAGATCATATATAATTACTAGAGGGCACCAAATCACAAAACAACATCACATATATATAATCACTAAAGGGCGCGAAATCACATAACAAGACCTGATATCATAATAGCAATGAAATGACATAATAAAAAGTCCTATATATAATCACATAACAATTCCCGATGACATAATAACAAGTCTTCAAAAAATAATAATAAGGAAATTACATTAAAACAAGTCCAAATAACATAATAAATAAACAACATCACATATATAATCACTAGAGTGCGCCAAATCACACAACACAACCTGATATCATAATAGAAATGAAATGGCATAATAAAAAGTCCTATATATAATCACATAACAACAAGTCCTATATATAATCACATAATAACAAGTCCCAGGATAACATAACAAGTGTCATCATAAAAAGTCCATAATACAATAACATGGCATGATCTAAAATATATAATCTAAGAAATCACGTACATCTCATCTGCAGTCCTCTTCACTCCATGTAAAGGTGGTTGAGATAAATCATCCTGCTGCATGTGGTCCCGAGATGCACCATCCTATGTGTGTATAGTATCAATGTCTCCACCCTCCTGTGCACTATCAGTGTCTCCACCCTCCTATACATTATTAAAAGATTTTACATGAGAAGAAGTTACTTGCATAATTCATTTATAAAGTAATTAAATACTAAAACATTAAAATAAATTACCACACAACCGTGCTCTATAATGCCTCACTGGTATGTGGAGGTCCACTATCATGAACAAGAACAGTGGTTGTAGTCAAGTCCTGCAAAAAAAACATTGTACATCAATTTTGATAATCCCTATAAAAGCCAGGTACACAGTATAAACAAATTAGAAATTATTTTTCTAATCATCACCGCAAATGACAATGTCGACGGTTGCATCTGGCTCAATCCCATAGCCATACCAATACTGGTAGTGGTACGACTTGAACAACATATATAAAGCATGAATCAAACTTGTATATATACATAAATTATAAAGTATAAATATAGACTACAAGTTTATCGCACAAAAAGCATATATGTGATGCAAGCAAAGTAACTGATGGGTGAAGGCGTACATGTGATGCACCATCAAACAATCCAGAAGCCTACAATTGCAAAAAATAACGAACATGAATCAAAGTTGTACATAAATTAGTAAGCATATAAACACTTCAAATTAATGGATGAAAAACATAGTAGTGGTATATGAGGCTGAGCCTCAGCAGTCCACGGGTCACGTGAAGAACTACCCACCTTAGTGCTACATGAAGCACCCTACAAAATTGAGAAAACATATCATACACATCATTACATTAAAATTTTTATTGTTTATTTTAAATGTATATATCAATCCAATGTATCTAGATGAAAGTGCATACCGTAAATGGGACACAAACATCTCTAGGTATCGAGGTAACATGATGTCAGTTCCTCAATGACGTGGTATGAGCCATCCTCTGTTCAGAAAAAAATGACTCATGTTATGGTTCATATGTGTATCTATAAGGAATTTAATATTGCACTGTAAATTATATAAACAAATTTGTACCTTTATAGGTTGATCATCGTTTGCAACTTCTGTACCCAATTGCCTGATAGGGCACTCAATGAGCCAAGAGCAGAATCCACTGCTCGATGATGGGCAGGTGCTGGAACAACTAGTGATGGAAGAGGAAACAATGGCTCATTGCGCACATGGCTTCTAAACTTGTCTCTCAATTTGGATCCTGACCTATCCTAGCGCATGCCTCTCCCGACCCCCTGAAATGATCTAATATCAAAGTAATTGGGCATTTTACCCAATTCAAGTTCGTCCCATAATTTCTTCAAAAAATACATCGAAACCTCATGATTGGAGTGTGGTGGATGGTCCACCACCACTGCCAAAAGTTTCTAGCTATGCCTGGGTGCCTACACCATCGAATTGAGATCCATGGCTTCTTCGGATCTATCTCTTCACCCATCTTAAAGTTCATAAAATATTGTTTCAAATCCATTTTTGTTATTTTTAATTCATTGACTTGTTTGTATGTTAGGCCATCAGCGTAAAATACACGCAATCCCTCCCGCCAACTACGATAGCTATCCAACTCTCTATCTAAAGCTTGTACAGACTATACAATCCCTTGCATACTATCTACAAGGTGTAACAACTGTGGAGGTGGATGAGGCTCATGTTTAATGGTATGGATATCTCTAATCAAAGAATCAATATTTGTCCTAATGGTCTGCCTCAACTGAATGGGTGGAGGTGGAGGTGGAGGTGGAGGGGGCGCTAGACCTAATAGCTCATCTATCTCAAACTCATCCATTCTATGAAAATAATCTGCATATATATACAAACATGGAAATTTACGATTACTATTTAATTTACATTTCACCTTCCAAAAAAACTTATAATTAAATACAATTTACCAACTTAAATATAAACAAAGGAAACTCACATAGATCTATAATATTATTAATAGGTGGGTCTATTTTAATAATAAGCATCATTTAAGAAATATTATCCACTTAAATCAAAGTATAAGAAATATTCTACAAAATAAAACATCATAATGCCCATGCAACTCAAACAATACTTTTTAACATCTAAAGATGCATTAGTATAAGTTCCATCAAAATCATAAAAATAATCATGAGAGAGAGAGAGAGAATAGATAATGAAAAAAATGACTCCACTGATTTAGATAATGAATAATCATCTCCTCTAGACTCCATTGAGGGCTCATTTTTGAGTAAGATTTTTTTTAGTTGGCATTTTAGGCCATCATGGTACATTTGTATATTTGTTATACAGAGATGGATGATTACAATACCTATGATAGTTGTACTTTGGGACCCATAATAGTTGACCATCTTGTTATGAGAGGCTTCTAATCATAGTTTAATAGTAGCGTTGTGTAGTTCATCTTTTCAAAGGAAGGTAACTTCCATGGAATTACAATTTAGTACCCTTGCAATATTTAACCATTATTGTCAATTAGGCTACCACTTTATATTTTCAACTTGATAGGATTCAATTCAACTACTCTCTTTTGGTTTTAACTAAATTCATTAAAGTCATAAGTTATATGTATGAACTTGTCAATACATGTACTACATTGTTGTGTTCTTTGCTAGAATCATGGGATGATTTAGTGATCACAACTAGTAGTACTACACTAAGTTGAAGGTTGAATAAATAGTAGGTTCTCTACTCTTGGAAGGGTTAAAACAAAAAAAAACTCTATTTTTTTTTTATATTCAATTTTATATTGGTATTTTCTTGTTCAAAGTTGCAACCCACAAAATGTGATTCCAATATTGATCTATATTTGATTCTTATTTTTATTAACTTTGCCACTAGTGTGATTTATTGTCCTCTTAACTTAAATCAAGCTATGTAAATTTAAAGCCTCGTAACTTTTGATAGAGAGCATATTTTTTCATGCTTTATGTGGCATTGAAAAGGTGGTTCATAAATCTTCATAGATCACACAATTATTTTCTAGAATATTCCCTCGTATTTTATATTTTATTTTTTGTGATTTCACTTTCTAGTCATTTACTTGGACACCTTGGCACTTGAAAATGACCGTCTTACATGAGATGGATTTGTTTGATATGTTTTATATGTATTGATTTTATTGATCTTTTAAATTTTTATTTGAGTAGGTATCATAGGTTTCTCTATTCATCCTTTTGTGGTAAAATTAGAAAGGGATAATTATGATTCTTTTGTAAAATGATATCCCGATAAGTTTTAGGTGGTGTAATCATTTTCCTTTTATGTATGGACTCATACCTAAACTAGAAACACTAGAAATTATATAATCTTGGTGTAACATCATTGACTCATGTAGGAGTGATTTGATCTAGTATCAAGATCATGATTCTATGTGTATTGCATTGGATATTGATTTCCCCCACACACTTTGGAATAGACTTTAGGAGATCCATGGAGACCCTCATATCTCTCCATTCCTAGAAGATCCTATTGTAGATTGTTTCATTCCCTTTGTAGATGAAGATCACATACCCTTCAATGGTGATACTTAAGAGGAAATTTATTATATCATAGGTCTTTCATGTTTTGAAAATTTAGAGGCTTGTCTCATTCTTCAAGTACTCATCCTATCAAGACCTAATATCCATCTTAAATGTTTTTTATTATTTTAGATTATTATCACCAATTCCATAAACTGAATTGATTTAGTCTAGCATGGCATTAATCACCTTCTAAACATGGCCACTTGGGATTCATATTTTTTCAATATATTATCCTTGTTTGAGGAGTTTAGAATTACATATTTGAAATATTATTTTGAGGATATTGATATCCTCTTTCATGATATCTATGCCATCATTGGAAACCCATCATATTATCTTTGGTGCTCATTCTACTTCGATCCTCACAAGATTCTTTATCATCATTTTGTTCCAACATGTGAATATTTGCGAAGTTTGTAGAGACACAAGTCTATTTAGATTTGAATTTCGTATTTACCCAACTTATTAAAATGACATTTCCAGTCACCAATGTATTTATTTCTTCCTAAAGGAAAAAAATATTGTTTGCAAGAAATGGATCATGTTTTTTCTTCAATCTTTCATCATTAGCACATGACCTACTTCTTTATGGGGAGTTTTGTATTCTCGTTTTATCTCTCTTATTAGGGGGGCATTTACTATAAAAAGCAAGCATTGGTTATTAGAGGAAGATAAAAGGATAAAGCAAAGAGAAAAAATAAGAAAAAGGACGTGTTATCATGGTTGTAATTATATAGTATATCTTTAGAGATTGGGCTAAGTTAGGAAGTAGTGAGGATTAATAGTGATACTTAGAGTACTATCAAATTAAAGAACCCTATTTTTCACACACACACAAAAAACCATTCATATTCATTCATTTTAAAGTTCAATTTAAACATAAATTAAACATCTAACTTTTACAAAAGAATCCTATAATTAAATACAACATTTAGAAATATAAATTTAAACATTCAAACTTTTACGAATGATTAAAATAGAGAGAGAGAGGGAGAGTAGGTAATTTGAGATACAACGAGTTAGAGAGAGAATAGATAATCTGAGAGATAGAGAGTAGGTAATGATAGAGAGAGGGTAATGTGTGAAAGAGAGAGAGGGGGGTAATGTGTGTGTGTGTGTGAGAGAGAGAGAGGGGATAATGAGAGATTGAGAGAGAGAGAGAGAGAGAGCATAATGACATAGATGGTAACGTGTATGTGTGTGTGAGAGAAGGTGGGTTTATTGTTGATTTTCATCTAGGGTTTATTGTTTGTTAATTTTTTAGGGTTTGTTGTTCATTTATTTTCTAGGGTTTATTGTTTATTTTTTTCTATTTGGGGTTTAGTGTTCGTTTTTCTATTCAGGGTTTATTGTTTGTTTTTTGTGTCTAATGTTTATTGTTTGTTTATGTTTTTGTTTTTTGTTTTTTTCCTACGGTTTTTACTCTTCATGGTTTTTGCAATATTTAAAAACTAAAAACTATTTTAAACATGAAATAAAATTAGAAAAAAAAAAACATTTTTCAAACTTTAAAACACTAAAATTAAAATATAACAATAAATTGACATTTTTTTAATGAAAAATATTAACAATAAATTAACATTTTTTTATGAAAAATAATAAAAATAAATAAAACAAAATATAAAAAATAAAACCATGTACTTGGAAGGAGGTAAAAAATGGTCTGGGGGGTTAGCTGGGATGAAAAAAATGGGTACCCGTGCTCCTCTGAAATGTTTACCCATTTTTAAAAAAGTGAAAATGATGGAAAATGGTTTTAAAATAAAAATAAATACATTCCAGAAATGGGTGCCCATTATTTTCAAACCGGGCGCCTCATTTGAAAAAAACGAGTGCCCGTTTAGCTTCGGGCGCTCGATTTGAAAAAAACGGGTGCCCGTTTTTGAATGGCTCGGGCACCCGTAGTGAAACGGGTGCTCGATGTGTAAAAATCGGGTGTTTCTAGCGGGCTCTTTTCCCAACCCACGGACTTTCGCAGGATTGGGACCCAACTTTAGGCATTTATAATATTTAAAATATTATTTTATAAATTTTATTTAATATATAAACATTTATATATATATTACTAATACATATAATATAATATAATATAATTAATGATATTAACATATATATATATATATATATATACATTAAAAAACATATAAATCATGATATAAAATTTTATATTAAATAAATTTTGTTTACTTGGATCCCTCATATAATTTCCCATTTGGACACTCTTTCCCTCTAGCTATAGGCCTATCTCTCCTACTATCCCTAACACCTTGTACACTTGTTTGTACCCAAATATCTCCTCCTATGTATCATACTTATAGATAAGCTCTCTCTCTTCTCTCTCTCTCTCTCTCTCTCTCTCTCTCTCTCTCTCTCTCTCTCTCTTGTTGCAAGGTGTGCGCCCTTGGTCTCCTTGTGTTGTGCAATGCAGCGATCGGGTTTGTAATATGGCTTAAATGCCTCCCATGGATTCTATAAGTGTAGTGGTTGTATCGAGCATTAACAAGTCAAAATTTTGGTGCAAAAGAAACCACACTTGTAACAAGTGGTATTAGAGCTTGGTCATAGGTTCAAATGTAGCGCTCGGGTTTGTGACATAGATTACCTACCTCATGTGGATTCTATAAGTCTAGTGGTTGTATCGGGCATTAACAGGTTAATCTTTTGGTGCAATGACAACCACACTTGTAACATCTACTTCCATCCCTCCCTCCGTAGATCCCTTTCCCCTTCTATATTCCTCCTCCCACCTCCCTTTCCCAAACCCTCTCTCTCTCTCTCTCTCTCTCTCTCTCTCTCTCTCTCTCTCTCTCTCTCTCTCCCCTTCTATCCCTTTCCCACCCCCTCGAGCCCTTTCCCCTTATGGACTCCTCTCTCTATCTCTCTAGATCCCTTTCCCCTTCTCTCTCTATCTATCACTCTCCCCTATCCCTTGCCAAACCCCCCCTCTCTCTCTTTCCCTCCCTCTCTCACCCCCTCTCTCTTTCCCCCTCTCCTTCTCTCCCTCTCTCCCTCTCTCTTTTTTGATACTTCTATCTCCTCCCCTCTCCCCTCTCCCCCTCTCCCCCCCTCTCTCTCCCTATCTCCCAATTTCCCCTTGAAGAGAGATCTAGTTAAGGATCTATTGAGGATTTTCAGGTACTAAATTCTATGATGCACATTCTATTGTTTATTGGTGTAGTTCAACAATGTCACATAGAGGGGCACTTGATTCAGTAGTGCACACATTATTTTAGTTGGTTGAAGAGGGCACAATATGACATAAATTGAATTGGAAAACAATCAAAGATTCTTCAAAGATGTATTCATTTTGAATCTTAGATGCAAGTACATGGACCTTTTGGACACAAGAGTTGGCTTGTTTTTGTTAGAGCTGTATTTAGGGGGATTGGGATCCATGTGACTCAAGTGAGTGGGTGGATACATGGGTTCCATAGTATCTAATTCCTTTATCTCAAACAATATCCATGCCAAATAATGACATGGAAAGTTTAGTTGAGTATGACTATCTTTTAGATCTTCTACAACCAGGACATGTTTTTTGCAGTTGGTGCACTATAGGGGAATGAAGAGAGAACATACTATTAGTTGGAACGATGTGGACAAGGAAAGCAAAAGCTAACACAACTAATGATAGATGATGATGGGTTCATGTATCCTCCTTGACATCATCATAACTACCAAGGGAAGCATCAACATCATCAAAATCACCATCTCCTCTAGAGGTAGCCTCACTCTGTGGACCCGTACATACATCCTCACAGCTCATGCAAACATGTGCTAAGCTGGGTGCAACCCTCACCGCGTGCAACTGCTGTACCCAATTGCCCGATAGGGCACTCAATGAGCCAAGAATAGAATCCACTGCTCGATGATGGGCAGGTGCTGGAACAACTGGTGATGGAAAAGGAAACAATGGCTCATCGCGCACACAGTTTCTAACCTTGTCTCTCAATTTGGATCCCGACCTATCCTGGTGCATGCCTCTCCTGACCCCCTGAAATGATCTAATATCAAAGTAATTGGGCATTTTACCCAATTCAAATTCGTCCCATAATTTCTTCAAAAAATACATCAAAAGCTCATGATTGGAGTGTGGTGGATGGTCCACCACCGCTGTCAAAAGTTTCTAGCTATGCCTGGGTGCCTACACCATCGAATTGAGATCCATGGCTTCTTCAGATCTATCTCTTCACCCATCTTAAGGTTCACAAAATATTGTTTCAAATCCATTTTTGTTATTTTTAATTCACTGACTTGTTTGTATGTTAGGCCATCAGCGTAAAATACACGCAATCCCTCCCGCCAACTACGATAGCTATCCAACTCTCTATCTAAAGCTTGTACAGACTGTACAATCCCTTGCATAGTATCTGCAAGGTGTAACAACTGTGGAGGTGGATGAGGCTCATGTTTAATGGTATGGATATCTCTAATCAAAGAATCAATATTTGTCCTAATGGTCTGCCTCAACTGATTGGGTGGAGGTGGAGGTGGAGGTGGAGGGGGCGCTAGACCTAATAGCTCATCTATCTCAAACTCATCCATTCTATGAAAATAATCTGCATATATATACAAACATGGAAATTTACGATTACTATTTAATTTACATTTCACCTTCCAAAAAAACTTATAATTAAATACAATTTACCAACTTAAATATAAACAAAGGAAACTCACATAGATCTATAATATTATTAATAGGTGGGTCTATTTTAACAATAAGCATCATTTAAGAAATATTATCCACTTAAATCAAAGTATAAGAAATATTCTACAAAATAAAACATCATAATGCCCATGCAACTCAAACAATACTTTTTAACATCTAAAGATGCATTAGTATAAGTTCCATCAAAATCATAAAAATAATCATGAGAGAGAGAGAGAGAATAGATAATGAAAAAAATGACTCCACTGATTTAGATAATGAATAATCATCTCCTCTAGACTCCATTGAGGGCTCATTTTCGAGTAAGATTTTTTTTAGTTGGCATTTTGGGCCATCATGGTACATTTGTATATTTGTTATACAGAGATGGATGATTACAATACCTATGATAGTTGTACTTTGGGACCCATAATAGTTGACCATCTTGTTATGAGAGGCTTCTAATCATAGTTTAATAGTAGCGTTGTGTAGTTCATCTTTACAAAGAAGGTAACTTCCATGGAATTACAATTTAGTACCCTTGCAATATTTAACCATTATCTTCAATTAGGCTACCACTTTATATTTTCAACTTGATAGGATTCAATTCAACTACTCTCTTTTGGTTTTAACTAAATTCATTAAAGTCATAAGTTATATGTATGAACTTGTCAATACATGTACTACTTTGTTGTGTTCTTTGCTAGAATCATGGGATGATTTAGTGATCGCAACTAGTAGTACTACACTAAGTTGAAGGTTGAATAAATAGTAGGTTCTCTACTCTTGGAAGAGTTAAAACAAAAAAAAACTCTATTTTTTTTTATATTCAATTTTATATTGGTATTTTCTTGTTCAAAGTCACAACCCACAAAATGTGATTCCAATATTGATCTATATTTGATTCTTATTTTTATTAACTTTGCCACTAGTGTGATTTATTGTCCTCTTAAATTAAATCAAGCTATGTAAATTTAAAGCCTCGTAACTTTTGATAGAGAGCATATTTTTTCATGCTTCATGTGGCATTGAAAAGGTGGTTCATAAATCTTCATAGATCACACAATTATTTTCTAGAATATTCCCTCGTATTTTATATTTTATTTTTTGTGATTTCACATTCAAGTAATTTACTTGGACACCTTGGCACTTGAAAATGACCATCTTACATGAGATGAATTTGTTTGATATGTTTTATATGTATTGATTTTATTGATCTTTTAAATTTTTATTTGAGTAGGTATCATAGGTTTCTCTATTCATCCTTTTGTGGTAAAATTAGAAAGGGATAATTATGATTCTTTTGTAAAATGATATCCTGATAAGTTTTAGGTGGTGTAATCATTTTCCTTTTATGTATGGACTCATACCTAAACTAGAAACACTAGAAATTATATAATCTTGGTGTAACATCATTGACTCATGTAGGAGTGATTTGATCTAGTATCAAGATCATGATTCTATGTGTATTGCATTGGATATTGATTTCCCCCACACACTTTGGAATAGACTTTAGGAGATCCATGGAGACCCTCATATCTCTCCATTCCTAGAGGATGCTATTGTAGATTGTTTCATTCCCTTTGTAGATGAAGATCACATACCCTTCAATGGTGATACTTAAGAGGAAATTTATTATATCATAGGTCTTTCATTTTTTGACAATTTAGAGGCTTGTCTCATTCTTCAAGTACTCATCCTATCAAGACCCAATATCCATCTTAAAAGTTTTTAATTATTTTAGATTATTATCACCAATTCCATAAACCGAATTGATTTAGTCTAGCATGGCATTAATCACCTTCTAAACATGGCCACTTGGGATTCATATCTTTTCAATATATTATCCTTGTTTGATGAGTTTAGAATTAGATATGTTAAACATTATTTTGAGGATATTGATATCCTCTTTCATGATAGCTATGCCATCATTGGAAACCCATCATATTATCTTTGGTGCTCATTCTACTTCGATCCTCATAAGATTCTTTATCATCATTTTGTTCCAAGATGTGAATATTTGCGAAGTTTGTAGAGACAAAAGTCTATTTAGATTTGAATTTTGTATTTACCCAACTTATTATAATCACATTTCCAATCACCAGTGTATTTATTTCTTCCTAAAGGAAAAAAAATGTTGTTTGCAAGTAATGGATCATGTTTTTTCTTTAATCTTTCATCATTAGCATGTGACCTACTTCTTTATGGGGAGTTTTGTATTCTCGTTTTATCTCTCTTATTAGGGCAGTATTTACTATAAAAAGGAGGCATTGGTTATTAGAGGAAGATAAAAGGATAAAGAAAAGAGAAAAAATAAGAAAAAGGACGTGTTATCATGTTTGTAAATATATAGTATATCTTTAGAGTTTGGGCTAAGTTAGGAAGTAGTGAGGATTAATAGTGATAGTTATAGTATTATCAAATTTAAGAACCCTATTTTTCACACACACACAAAAAAACATTCATAATCATTATCATTTTAAAGTTCAATTTAAACATAAATTAAACATCTAACTTTTACAAAAGAATCCTATAATTATATAAACATTTAGAAATATAAATTTAAAAATTCAAACTTTTACAAATGATTAAAATAGAGAGAGAGAGGGAGAGTAGGTAATTTGAGATACAACAAGTTAGAGAGAGAATAGATAATTTGAGAGATAGAGAGTAGGTAATGATAGAGAGAGGGTAATATGTGAAAGAGAGAGAGGGGGGTAATGTGTGTGTGTGTGTGAGAGAGAGAGAGGGGGTAATGTGTGTGTGTGAGAGAGAGAGGGGATAATGAGAGAGAGAGAGAGAGAGAGAGAGAGAGAGAGAGAGAGAGAGAGAGAGAGAGAGAGAGAGCGCAATGACATAGATGGTAACGTGTACATGTGTGTGAGAGAAGGGGGGTTTATTGTTGAATTTCATCTAGGGTTTATTGTTCGTTAATTTTTTAGGGTTTGTTGTTCCTTTATTTTCTAGGGTTTATTGTTCATTTTCTTCTATCTAGGATTTAGTGTTCATTTTTCTGTTAAGGGTTTATTGTCTGTTTTTTGTGTCTAATGTTTATTATTCGTTTACGTTTTTATTTTTTGTTTTTTTTCCTATGATTTTTACTATTCATTTTTTTTGCAACATTTAAAAACTAAAAACTATTTTAGACATGAAATAAACTAAAATAAAAAAAATAAAAAACATTTTCAAACTTTAAAACACTAAAATTAAAATATAACAATAAATTAACATTTTTTTAATGAAAAATAATAACAATAAATTAACATTTTTTATGAAAAATAATAAAAATAAATAAAATAGAATATAAAAAATAAAACTACGTACTTGGAAGGAGGTAAAAAATGTTCTGGGGGGTCAGCTGGGATGAAAAAAATGGGTACTCGTGCTCCTCTGAAATGTTTACCCATTTTTGAAAACATGAAAATGATGGAAAATGGTTTAAAAAATAAATAAATATATTCCAGAAATGGGCGCCCATTTTTTTTCAAATCGGGCAACTCATTTGAAAAAAACGGGCCCCCGTTTAGCTTTGGGTGCCTGTTTAGCTTCGGGCACTCGTTTTTGAATGGCTCGGGCACCTGTAGTGAAACGGGTGCTCGATGTATAAAAATCGGGCGTTTCTAGTGGGCTCTTTTCCGAACCCGCGGACTTCCGCGGGATTGGGACCTAACTTTATGTATTTACCCTATTATATAATATATAAACATTTATATATATATTACTAATACATATAATATAATATATTTAATGATATTAATATATATATATATATATACATTAAAAAACATATATATCATGATATAAAATTTTATATTAAATAAATTTTGCTTACTTGGATCCCTCATATAATTTCCCATTTGGACACTCTTTCCCTCTAGCTACAAATCTATCTCTTCTACTATCCCTAACACCTTGTACACTTATTTGTAACCAAATCTCTCCTCTTATGTATCATACTTATATATGAGCTCTGTCTGTCTGTCTGTCTGTCTGTCTGTCTAGTTGCAAGGTGTGCACCCTTGGTCTCCTTGTGTTGTGCAACATAGTGATCGGGTTTGTGATATGGCTTAAATGTCTCCTGTGGATTCTATAAGTCTAGTGGTTGTATTGGGCATTAACAAGTCAAAATTTTGGTGCAAAAGAAACCACACTTGTAACAATTGGTATTAGAGCTTGGTCATAGGTTCAAACGTAGCGCTTAGGTTTGTGACATGGATTAAGTACCTCCTATGGATTCTATAAGTCTAGTGGTTGTATCAGGCATTAATAGGTTAATATTTTGGTGCAACGACAACCACACTTGTAACATCTCCTCCCATCCCTCCCTCCCTAGATCCCTTTCCCCTTCTATATTCCTCCTCCCACCTCCCTTCTCTCTCTCTCTCTCTCTCTCTCTCTCTCTCTCTCTCTCTCTCTCTCTCTCTCTCTCTCTCTCTCTCTCTCTCTCTCTCTCTCTCTCTCTCTCTCCCACCCCCTCGAGCCCGTTCCCCTTATGGAATCCTCTCTCTATCTCTCTAGATCCCTTTCCCCTTCTCTCTCTATCTATCACTCTCCCCTATCCCTTTCAAAAGCCCCCCTCTCTCTCTCTTTCCCACCCTCTCTCACCCCCTCTCTCTTTCCCCCTCTCCTTCTCTCCCTCTCTCCCTCTCTCTTTTTTGACACTTCTATCTCCTCACCTCTCCCCTCTCCCCCTCTCCCCCTATCTCCCCATTTCCCCTTGAAGAGAGATCTAGTTAAGGATCTATTGAGGATTTTCAGGTACTAAATTCTATGATGCACATTCTATTGTTTATTGGTGTAGTTCAACAATGTCACATAGAGGGGCACTTGATTCAGTAGTACACAAATTCTTTTGGTTAGTTGAGGAGGGCACAATATGACATAAATTGAATTGGAAAACAATCAAAGATTCTTCAAAGATGTATTCATTTTGAATCTTAGATGCAAGTACATGGACCATTTGGACACAAGAGTTGGCTTGTTTTTATTAGAGTTGTATTTAGGGGGATTGGGATCAATGTGACTCAAGTGAGTGGGTGGATACATGGGTTCCATAGTATCTAACTCCTTTATCTCAAACAATATACATGCCAAATAATGACATGGAAAGTTTAGTTGAGTATGACTATCTTTTAGATCTTCTAGAACCAAGACATGTTTTTTCAGCTGGTACACTATAGGGGAATGAAGAGAGAACATACTATTAGTTGGAATGATATGGACAAGGAAAGCAAAAGATAACACAACTAATGATAGATGATGATGGGTTCATGTATCCTATAGGTTCAATTGTTGTTGCAGGAACTTGGTTGCAAACATACATGATTATAAATAATGGCATACTTGCATTTGAAGACTATGAGAAACACAAAACCATTCTCATGTATTCACACCTTGTTATAGAAACAATTTTTTTGTTGTTGAAGCATCATGCCAAACTAAAGATAAAAGAACTATGTATAGTTAGTATTGCTGATCATGAAGCAATATTGGATACTCTTAAGAAAAGAGATGACCCTTCAAGCACACTTGAATAGCATATCTATCTCATACCAATTGACTCTAAGGAGTGGAAGGTACAATTAATTGTTAACACTAATATCCTAAACTTCTTAGTTATCCGGGTAATTAAAATAATATTTCCTTGCAAGAAATTATAATGTTGACACTTTATGATTATGACATTTACAAGACTTGTACCAAATTACAAAGCTTAATAGACCCATAATGACCAAAACACCAACTTTTGATCTGCAAAACAATTTTGAAACAAAAAAAATAAAATATATATTGTATATTTATTGTGCTCTTTAATATATTTTAAATGCTTATATATTTGCAAAAAATGAAATTCAAAAGTGAAAATTATGGCCTTTTGAAGAAAAAGCATCAAATAGTTTTAACATGAAATGTATATAAAAAAAAAGAATTTTTTATCAAGGCTAACATGGATGTAAAGTATTCCTCTTCAACTTTATAATAAAATCTTGTTTTCAAAAAATGAACTTTTCGATCATAAGTTATAAATTTTTGAAAAAAAGGATCAAATTTAACCTATAATGATGATCCCGTTAGAAAAAAAAATGCTAAAAAACTAAATTCATCTAAAATGTAATTTTTAATATGAAAATAGGGGTTTTTGGGCCTTTTAAATGTAATGGAACCATTCATTTGGGATAAAAATGCTCCAATAAGAAGATATTCATGAGATCTAAGCTTCAAATCCATGTTTTCAATGTGTCATATTGTAGCAAAATTACGTGAAAAAATGCCAAACCTAACTCTCTCAATCCTCCCAAATACAATGAGTTAGCTAAAAGTTCCAACACAATAGACAAAATAGCTACACGTAACAAATCTTACTAAAACTACATATGCAAATATGATTTAAATATATTTGAAAATCCTTTTTGATTCTCAAGATCACATGGAAATACAAGATAAGAGCATGCAAGTGTTCTTAAGATCATACAAAAAGTTCTAGTCTCTTAATAAGAAATAATTCAAGTATTGAAAACTCTCAAAAGTAAAGTTTGATACCATGTTACAAATCTAAAATAGATGCATAACCAAGATCTTTCTATGAGAGAGACAAACTATAAAACTATAAATGAAATAAAGCAATTATAGACCCACGATTCCAAGAGGTGTGTAAATATTAAGATGAAAATATTTCATTAAGAGCTCAAAGAGATTCTATAGAAAAATTACTATATGAGTCAAAGTACATTAGTGCCAACTTATATAAGAGCTTCACAATGTGCCAAAAAATGGCAAATTCAAACTAGTTAATGATTTTATATAGAACTAAGGAGAGCATGAAGGTGGAAAATCCAACCAATAAGGTGCAACCACCAAGTAGTCTAAAAATATCAAAAGTTTCACCATTGAAGGAATGGTTTTCCCTTTAAGGATGGGAACACCACCTATTATGGAAGGGAAGACCTCATTATCGTATCTTAGTCAAACTCACATTATGAATCTAAGAAATATTAATTATAGTATAGGAAAATCCTAGGACTAAGGGAAAAGTAAATAACCCACTAGGATAATGAATACGTAGACTAACACTCCTTATTCCTATTAGTTAATATTTACTCACTTAATCCACCTCTTAATCCTCATGTTTTGTCCCTTCTCTAATACACATGAAGATAAAATACTCTTCATAGTAGATTGGAAACTAACTAATTTAAATTATTTTTTCTACCCTTTTACTTAGTGTATGAAATAATAAACTCATGCTTATTATTATAATAGAGGGAAAATACAAAGAAATTTTGTAAACGAGCTCTACATTAGATGATCTTTTCAATATTAGCTCTAATGTTATTCTATTTTTTTAAAATTAATTCCTATTTTTTCAAGATAAAATATTTGACTAACCTAGGAAAATTCTTTAAACTATTAAAATAAAATTAACTAGCTAAAATAAAGAGTTGAAATTAAACGAGTATTCTTTACTATTACTAGAAATGATATCAGAAAAAAACAACACTAAAATGGAAACGAGTGAAGAGAGAGGAACTTGGGATCAAAGGTAGAAACTATATAGCTTGAATGCATATGTGGCATGTGAATTTCAATATGACACATTGTTTATATATGATTTTTTAATTATATCTATAAACAACTTGTCCGGGTTTCAAAATTCAACTTCAAGCTAAACTTAGGTAAAAAATATTAGTAGCTTCCAAAGATGATAAAGATATACAAATATAGTTTAAAATAATATTTAAATAAAATTAAATCAAACTAAAAAGGGGAAGAAAATAACAAATCCAATTCCAAGTGAAGAGCCAATAAGAAAGACCTCAAATCTAGAATAGATGAAGGTTTTGGTCTACAAAAGAGTTTTCTATTAATGGTTAAGGCCATCCTTTAGTTTTTGTAACTTCAATGATCATTGGGATGAAGAAATATTAAGAAAGTGTGCTCTCCTATCTTAAATGTGTCTAGGACTTGACAAAGAAATAAAAAATTCAAGTAATCTAAACTAAAATCTAAAATGTTGGCCTTGATAATGAGATCATGTGAACAAAAGATAACAATACAAACGACATACAATTTATCAAATAAAAAATACGTGAAGCAACAGCAAGTAAGTATATCAAAATCATCTATCAATCTTCATAAGATCAATGCAAGCAAGCCTACTATTTGAATATGCTTCTAATCTCCTCAAGAGTGTAATATAATGTTGGAGCCTTCACAAACTCTTCAAAAAATTATTTTAGACTTTATAAAGTAGTGGTAACAATCATGTAGAGTTCTATTGAGAGTAATAGCTTGATATAATGTGAGGTTGTATGACATATAATAAGTATGGATAAAAATAAATGAAATAGAGGAAGATAAGGGACACGCGAAACCATTCAAATTAACTCTAGTGTGGTTACCAATGACTTGAGTAGGTAAAAAATAATAAAATTCTAAAAAATTAAATAATCTTGAACTACATAGACATGCCAGTCCATTGCATGTATGTTTATTTGTCACATTAGTGTCCAAATCGTTGAATCTTAACAAAGGGTTAAAAGAATAGGAAATGCCAAGTTCAATAAAATTATAGGATTAGTTTTGAGAAAAATCATCATGGGTAGAAAAAGGACAAATTAAAGGTTAAATTGAATCTTGAAACATAGTAGGGGAGATAAACACTAAAGTGATCTAGGAACATAATGTAAAATTATAAGGGTATACAATTGTTTTTCATTATAGTTATACAAGGTCTCCTTTCCCAATCTACCATTTTTACTTCCCTCTCTCAATTGATAGATTCTTGATACTGTTCTCCATTAGGCACCTATCTTCAGTTTTCCTCAACTACATAGAATCCATGCTTCGTACCCTAAACCCTAAAAATATGAAAAAAAATCCTCTAATATTTTTAGGATTGATGACAATTTTATTTTTATTGCTTCACATCGCCTCTTGGTTATGCAAGATACAACATAAAACAACATCCTATCTCATCTGTCCAATGCAACATTGTTTTCTTTTTTCCTTCTTCTTTGTAACAACCCACATCTATCTTCTTCCTCATCTTGAAACCTCCCAAATTCCTACCTGCAACTAATTTTAAGCACCAAAATAGGCCTCTCTCTATCTAAGACAACATCTCTTGAAAAAATATTCGTAAATAATTCCCTAAAATTATATTGAGCACACAAAGTACCCACGAACAATATGGATGACACCATATTTCACATTGTAAGTAAATCTTGGACCATGAAAATATCCTCGGGGTCACACAAATCATCTCCACACATGTAAAGCACCATAAATGAATTTGAATATTAGTAGGGAAGTATACAAAAATATGTTTTGCTAGCTTAAACCTTTTAATTGTCCTTGCGAGAAATCAAGGAGGGGTCTTTATAAAAATCCATGAACCTTTTGTTTAAGAACTATAACACACAATAAATTCTAGGTGAACTAAACACAAGTTGAATTCATCCTATGATCTCATGTGATCCTTCCCTACATATGAAAAGATACATAGATCTTATCACTAGGGTAAAAATGACTAGCTAAGAATAAACACAATTAATATTATGTTGGATGGATCCCTAAACAAGTGGTTGAATTCAAAATTTGAAATCATGGTGGCAAATGTATGAAAGTATACGGTTAAAAATACTACAACAAAAATGTCACTCTTCGTCTTGCTTAGTACTCATTTTAAAAGCTAAATACATTTTCATGTAAATGTGAACATGGTTTCATGAATAGTCCTCGTTTACATCAACATATTTGTAACACTTATTTGCATTAATATAATAATGTTATTAAGGATGTAACTAATGATGACCATCTTGAATAGTTCAAAGAAAAATTATTTAGAAAATTTAATTAATTATTAAGCAATTCAATTAATTTATTAAGCACACATATGTTGTAGTAGTATAAATTTTGGGGCACAATCTTACTTGTTTCCTTCTAACTAATCTAAGGGATATATCTAACCTTGCACGATAGAGGAACCAATATTCTATTGATAGGTGGATAAAACTCGAACATCTAATTCAATGTCATATAGATAGAAAGATAATTCAGGTGTATGATAAACATATAGATTTTTTGAAAATGAAAACCTTTATTGTGATTATTAATCATAATAAAACATATTATAAACACACATTATAGTATATTACTATGTGACAAAGATCTTCCTTACTAATTACTATAGATTTACAAATTATTTCTATTTTTCTTATTTAAGATGTGAATAACACAAAAATACATTTAATAATTCATATTATTCATATAATTTCTCTGCTATACTATATATCATATCTTTTCTAAAGCTTCATAAACTCATTTTTTATATATATTTGTGTCTATTTATATTTTTATAACATGTCATTTATCATGTTTTCATTTGACCTGTACCATTTAAATATCCTTGTCATCAACACATTAGTTATAGCTCTTTATTAACTTGCACTCTTTCGTATAGCGTTTAGCATGTTTTCATTCGTCCTTTACTAAGATGTTTAGCATATTGATCAATCAACTACCCTCTCAATTGTAAAAAGCATTTATTCAACCAATGGAAAGATTATGAAAATGAAGGTGAAGTAATGAACGTGAAATGGCGAGAGGAAGGAATTGTAGAAAACAGAAGTTCTGTTGTGTGGCGTGACTAGAATAGAAGAGGACTGAAAACGGCTTTCAATCAATGTCCTTATGCTGAAATCGCCACAGGAGAAGCGACACCATATTTTTTGTTGAGTAGTGGTGGTGGTGGAGCGCATGGAGAATCGTCACAGGTGGGGCTGGAAACTGACTGCTCCACATTGTTCTCTGCTAAAGCAAATTTTTTGTGTACTCGTGATGGTGGTGGAGCACATGGAGAATGGCCACAGGTGGGGCTGGAAACATCTTCTTTCTTCATATTCTTAAGTGTATTATGATCTGACGGTGGTGGTGGAGGAGCGCATGGAGAACTGCCACAGGGGGGGCTTGAAACAGCTGACTGCTTCATATTTGTATGCTCTGATACAACAAATTCTTTGTTGAGCAATGGTGGTGGTGGAGAGCATGGAGAACTGCCACAGGTGGGATTTGAAACAGCTGACTGCTTCGTATTGTTGTTTGAAGGATTTGGGAGGTTGTGTCGAGCGGATACATGAGCCATACAAATAAGGGAAAGCACAGCGAACATTGTGTTCATTTTCATGCGCAACAAACTTGCCATGTTTAGGGTTGAGAGTGTATATTAGCTCAAATGCAGAGAAAAATCTTAATAACCAGATTAGGGTTGTAACCGAAGATTGAGATTGGTTCCAATGCATCACCGCCACCCATTTATAGGGGGAAAATAACTTCCAAACAATTTCTTCCAAGATGTTCAAAGTCGTATGGCGTATTGGAAACGAAGAAATTGGCAAATTATGTATTAGTTTACTATATTTTTTTTCTTAAACGTGTAGCTAATTTTTCTCAACAACAGTTAATTTTCTTCATTTCATATACTGCCTCTATTCAAACTAGAAGCTTTGACCGAGTAACCCTTACATTTTATTAAAATACCAAGGAAATAAACATCGTGAATTATATGAGATCTAGTGTTAAACATGAAACAATCTCTTTATTTGAAACAAATAAGTCTTTATCATTTGAATTTTTTTCTGTATGACCTCTGGATCACACATGTTTTGTTATGGACCATTCCAAGAATGATGAAAATATATGGATAAAACTAGGTTGACTGAATATGGCAATCAACTAATTTTATTTAGAATTATCACATATCAAATAACCAAATCAAGGAATCTTGAAATAAGAAAAAAATAAAAGACTTAACCATTTTTTATAATTGATAAATTGTTAGTTAATATTTAAATAATTTTCTAATCACTACTTACAATCAATATTTCTTATATTGGTTGGAAGCAAAGTTAAGAATTTTTAAATAGTTTAATCTCAAATTTTGGTCGATTCATCTTGAAAACTATGGGTTTTGATTTTGGGTACAACATATTTGATCTTTCATGTAATTATAATCTATATTGTATGAATTTGTTCCAATAGAATGTACACCTTAAAAATATGTTCATCTATTTCTTTGTAGTAAATGAATACACAAAGGCAATGATTATAAGCACATTTAATAATATTAGCAAGGTCATAGGTTATCATGCCCTATTATACGAGCCATTGATCTAAATCGTACATTGAATTCAAACGATACTTCTGATGGATATAATCTTTTAATTGTATAAGTATATGTGTGGTTAACTTGTGTCTATCATAACCTTAATTAAATTATAATATTATTTATTTAAACTTATTTAGGTAAATATGTTATTTTGGGTGACATTTATAGCACAAGCATAATACATATATGATGTAGTGGGTACCTTTCATTATTATATTTTGAGTTATGATATTATGCCAGACTTAAGAAGGATTGCGACTTTGAATTGGCTCATTATTATCAAGCGATATCAACTATTTATAACTTATTTACTTTTGTGTTCTTCACCTATGCAACTAATTTTATTGTAAAAGATTTTAGAGAAATATCATGCAGTCTAGAAGCAAAGAAACATGCCAGCTTTTCCTTAGAAGATTAGTTTGTAAAGTGCATACCTCATTAATTTTATTTTTTAATTAAGCATAGAGGGAGGTAAAATGACTTAATAAAGCTACTACAATCCTATTTTGATCCATTTTGAAGTTTTTTTGAAGTAATTATTATAAAACTAAATTATCTCCTAAGGCTACAAACCAATGAAGTTTTGAGAGTTATTTCAAATTGTGGATTCAAGTAGGAGGTAAGATATAGTAAAAAAAAATATTTTATTTTGATTTTTTATTAATTAATATAAAAATGTCTTAAAAATAGTTTGTAAAGTGCATATCTCATTAATTTATAAATAAAATAAAATACAGAGAGGCAATCTCCAACCTCTTAAAATAAAATTACTTTGAATTATATTTTGAGTTATGATATTATGCGAGACTTAAGAAGGATTGTGACTTTGAATTGGCTCATTATTATCAAGTGATATCAACTATTTATAACTTATTTACTTTTGTGTTCTTCACCTATGCAACTAATTTTATTGTAAGAGATTTTAGAGAAATATCATGCAATCTAGAAGCAAAGAAACATGCCAACTTTTCGTTAGAAGACTAGTTTGTAAAGTGCATACCTCATTAGTTTTATTTTTTAATTAAGCATAGAGGGAGGGAAAATGACTTAATAAAGCCACTACAATCCTAGTTTGATGCATTTTGAAGGTTTTTTGAAGTCATTATTATAAAACTAAATCATCTCCTAAGGCTACAAACCAATGAAGTTTTGAGAGTTATTTCAAATTGTGGATTCAAGTAGGAGGTAAGATATAGTAAAAAAAATATTTTAGTTTGATTTTTTTATTAATTAATATAAAAATGTCTTAAAAATAGTTTGTAAAGTGCATATCTCATTAATTTTTTTAAAAAATTAAATATAGAGAGGCAATCTACAACCTCTTAAAATAAAATTACTTTGAATTATATTTTGAGTTATGATATTATACGAGACTTAAGAAGGATTGCGACTTTGAATTGGCTCATTATTATCAAGTGATATCAACTATTTATAACTTATTTAGTTTTGTGTTCTTCACCTATGCAACTAATTTTATTGTAAGAGATTTTAGAGAAATATCATGCATTCTAGAAGCAAAGAAACATGCCAACTTTTCCTTAGAAGATTAGTTTGTAAAGTGGATACCTCATTAATTTTATTTTTTTAATTAAGTATAGAAGGAGGGAAAATGACTTAATAAAGCTACTACAATCCTATTTTGATGCATTTTGAAGTTTTTTTGAAGTCATTATTATAAAACAATCATCTCCTAAGGCTAAAAACCAATGAAGTTTTGAGAGTTATTTCAAATTGTGGTTTCAAGTAGGAGGTAAGATATAGTAAAAAAATTAATTTAGTTTGATTTTTTATTAATTAATATAAAAATGTCTTAAAAATAGATATCATATTATGTGAGACTTAAGAAGGATTGCGACTTTGATTTGGCTCATTATTATCAAGTGATATCAACTATTTATAACTTATTTACTTTTGTGCTCTTCACCTTTCATGCTCGCCGAGGCAACCTTTAGGATCTTGTGGCTTTGCTCCCCAATTTTTTTAAGTGTATTTCAATACCATCCAGTCTATGATCATTAGCATCTGCTCTATTTTCCAAGCAAGTAAAATTGTTGCGGTTGGCATTTATAATATCCTCCACATTGCCAATTGCCTTGGTTAGCTCACTTAGACAGTCTGGGAGGGAGTTGAATTTTTTGGAACCTAGGGGCTGTAAAGGTTTTATTTTCCCAGCTTCATTGGCTTGCTTGAATTTTATGCCCTCAATTTCCTTTTGAATCCAGTTGAGTGCTTGTTTGAAGTTCTTTGTTCCGTTATTTATACAAAGACATATGTCCACTTGGTGCTCTCCCTGGTTTTTGACATCCTTGGTATCAAGATTGACCTCCAGACTAACCTCTCGGTCCTCAGTGTTTTGATCATCTTTCGTAGCTATGTCCTCATCCATGATGCTCTTCTGCTTCAAATCAGACCTGAGAGGTGACCTTTCTTCCACCTCCCTTCCTTTTGATTTCTTCTTTTTATGTTTCAAGGTCACCTGGGTTTGAACCTCCTTGCTGCCGGTGTTCGTATCATTGTCAGTCCCTTCCTCCTTCTCATTTCAACTGTCATCCTCTCCTCTCTGTTTATTTTTATCAAACCCTCTATTTTGAAACCCAATTGCATTATTATTTGTTTATTGGTATATTAATTTGGGTTACAAAGCTGCAAAAAAGTTTAAATCTTTCATCTACCGATTAGACATTGATTCACCTCCCCTCTCAGTGTCTTTGGGACTGATCAAGTATCTAGTAGACTGACACTGAGACTTTTAGTCATGTTTTCTTATGTGTCCATCAAGAGAATAAAAGGATGCATGAGGCAGTTAGCTTCATACCTCCTATCTCTCATGCTATGTCAGACTCTATATCACTTTCCAAGGATATGCCTATGGAATGGAGTATTGATCATGAAATGATTTTGTAGGGACCCTTGCTACTCACATTGTTTAAATTGATTGTTAAACTAACAAGTCAATAATTTGTAGAAGCTCCAGAGGTTAGTGACATAAAAAAATTACTAATTTTTTTTTCTAACGAAATAGTCAATCTAAAGAGATCTCAAATTCCACAAACCAGACCCCCTTTCTAGCAAAACTACCAATCTAATAGGCCTGCTTATCAACAAAATGAGTACTTGAATAATCCAGTTGCTCCAAATCAATCAGCTAGTCAGATATTTTCCATGCCCAATCTGTTGAAAATGGTCTACCCTAGCACTAGTAAAGATTTGAAAGCAGGACAAAATAATCTAGCAAATGATACCAACTCTTGGTGTTTTCCATGTAACAATGCACACTCTCTGAGAAATTTTCTGAGAGGCAATCTACAACAAAAGCTTGCAGAGCAGCATTTCTAAGGCATGGCGACTGAAGATGCAGCCTACGTGGCCCCTAGTATGGATAATGCTTCCTTCATTACACAAATGCAGGGCATGTCAATGGAGCAGGAAGCATAAATAGCCCCAGACCATGCACTTTTCTTTTGGATGGAAGGAGAAGATATTATGATTTCTAATGATAGAGTATCGTCGAGCTCAGGGGATCCTCAAGTGCAATCAAATTACAATCTTTGATCAAAGAGGCGTTTAACAAGAGAAAATGTAAACGTGCCAGGGAAGTCCTCTATTGACAACACTCTCGAACAACCCGCAACCGTTGTTACTTATCAAAGGAGAGATTTCATTGCTTAGAAGCCCAGAGAGACAAAGGCGTTGCTGCCATTAGTATTGGATGTAGTGGAGCAGTTAAGGAAAGCCCCAACTAACGTATCTTTATGGGATCTTCTCACCATCCCAGAGAAAAGGAGTCATTTGAAGGAAGACTGCTACTTCTCTGCCGACGAGCAGGAAAGCTTCTCAGCATCTCGCAGACAAATCATATTCAATAGTGGCATTGACAAATCAAGACGTTCCACTGAAATCTTGATCAGAAGGTAAGCCTAAGCCCAACCCTTTTTATTTGACCCTCATAGTAGGAGATAAGCTGCTACATAACTCTATGATAGACTCTAGCGCCAGCACTATCGTCATGCCTAAGCAAATCACTAAGGTTTTGAATATTAAGTATGAGCCATTAAATCGTGGCGTCATGCAGTTAGATGGGAAGAAGGTACAAATAATAGGCCTCATTAAAATCCTCCCGCTAACATTGTTCGCATGTCGTAGTGTCATAGTGTCTCAAGAAGTAGTGGTTATTGATATTCCCCCTATTTTTGGTCTTTGCCTCTCTAGAGATTTTGCTGCCATGATAGGAGGTTACATGTCCTTGGACTGGTCCCATCTTATTCTCTGTACCAAGCAAGGTGCCAATCTCAAAATCCTCTCAGAACCCCTTCATGCTGAGCATGTTGCAGATCAAGCTATGCTCAATTTTGAGCCAACCCACACCTCAATCTCCAGCGAAGAAAGAAGGAAGGTAGATTTCATCGAGGATGAAGAAATAATAGGAGATACTTCTCCAAATGAGGAGGATTTTCTTGAGGAATTCATTGACTATAACCCCTATTCAAATTATCATGCCATAGGTCTTGGTACTTACTGCATTTTTGATGAAGGTTAGGTTGTCCCAAAACTAGTTAAAGAAGCCTTTACCCAAGGAGATTTATCCTCTTTACTTTGGACCCTACATTTTGATGGTGCAAGATGCAAAGTAGGTTCAGGGGCTAGAATTTGTTTTACTTCACCTTCGGGCGAGTAGATTCTAAAGTCTTTTCTCTTACAGTTCATGTGTTCCAACAATGAAGTAGAGTATGAGGGGTTGATTCAGGGCCTGATGTAGGCAGAAAAGATGGGTATAAAGAAATTGAAAGTTTTAGGGGACTCCGAACTTGTTGTCAATCAGATTCGAGGAATCTCTAGTGTAAGACAGGTACATATGAGGTCTTACTGCCACAGAGCTTGGGATTTGAACGAAAGCTTCAACGCTTTCAATATCCAAAGAATCCATGACAAGGCAAATGCATCCGCTGACCGGATGGCCAATATTGAGTCAAATTTTGACCCCACTATGGATTTTCTAGTCAACCCCCAAGTAGTTGGCATCATCATTCGACCAACTATCCCAGATAATGACACCCACTGACAAGTTTTTGAGAATGACAAAAAAATTGATTTGTTCATTCAGAATTCGAGAGAGTTTGCAGATCAGTTACAACCCAAGGTTAAAGAGGTGTACGGGGATCAAATCATACAGTTGAAGTCAAATAAGCTCCCTAGTGGGCTAATCACCTTAGAGAACCTTTTCGACCAGGACGATGCCAAAAGTGATAAGTGGAAGCTCACGGTTGATAAAGGAGACTATACCGAAATGTCGGTAGGTTATGGTAAAATCCTCAAAGTCAGGAAGGAGATTTCACTCCAAGACCGAGAGAAATTGGCCCAATATTGTGATCAATACGTGGGTGTGCTAGCATGGTCCTATGAGGATTTGAAAGGATACAACCCCGATATCATTCATCATACTATCGAACTTATCGATGGAGCCAAATTGGTCCGATAGAAGCAGAGACCTGTTAATCCGAAAGTCAAGTTACTCATGGCCCAGGAGCTAAGAAAGCTGATAGAGTCAAAAATCATCTATCCCATAAAAAATCATCTAGTAAGTTTGTTAAGATCTTACTTGTCCTAGATGCCACAGCTTCTTGTTTTTACATGTTCCATTTGTGTTACCTATGTTGATCTTGTTGCTCAGTTTTATTTTTTTATTTTAGATTGATAAGATCATATTGTGGTAAATTGTATACCTCTAAAATTTTAAAATCCCTTTAGAATCACTTTCATAGTTGTGCCTTATCTTCCAAATTAATGTCTTATTGTGCTTAGTTTTAGGACCATTTCTAGAATCTTAGTGCAATCTTCTACTCAACAACCTTTGTTTTGGCCTAGAGGACTAGGGAACCCAACACCCCTCTCCTAGTGGAATAGGTGTCTTAGCACCCTCATCCATGTAATTTGGCCCCAAATTTAAAATTACAATAGTCGCCTTTGTGAGTAGGAGCAAAGTGGTCCCTAATGTCGGCCTTCCTTGAAAATGAAACCCAAAAGGTGTAATTTGCATATAAATACAATTTCCTCTCATATTTGAACTCTAAATATTATCAATACACATCAAGTATCAATTCTCATGAGCATTAAATCTGGCATCTCCAAGGAAATTGAGCACATATCTTCGATCAAATATTTAAACATTCAATTTTTAGCTATATTATGATCATGTTGCTCAGTTTTATTTTGATATTTTAGATTGATAAGATCATATTAGAGTAAATTGTATACCTCTACAATTTTAAAATCCCCTTAGAATCACTTTCATAGTTGTGCCTTATGTTCCAAATTAATGTCTTATTGTGCTTAGTTTTAGGACCATTTCTAGAATCTTAGGGCAATCTTCTACTCAACAACCTTTGTTTTGGCCTAGATGACTAGGGAACCCAACATTCCTATCCTAGTGGACTAGGTGTCTTAGCACCCTCATCCAATTTGGCCTCAAATATAAAATTACAATAATTATCTTTGTGAGTACGAGCGAAGTGGTCCCTAATGTTGGCCTTCCTTGAAAATTAAACCCAAAAAGGTCTAATTTGCATATAAATACAACTTCCTCTCACATTTCAACTCTAAAAATTATCAATACACATCAAGCATCAATCCTCATGAGCATTAAATCTGGTATCTTCAAGGAAATTGAGCACATATATTCAATCAAATATTTAAACAATCAATTTTTAGCTATATTATGATCATGTTGCTCAGTTTTATTTTGATATTTTAGATTGATAAGATCATATTTCAGTAAATTGTATACCTCTACAATTTTTAAATCCCTTTAGAATCTCTTTCATAGTTGTGTCTTATGTTCCAAATTAATGTCTTATTGTGCTTAGTTTTATGACCATTTCTAGAATCTTATTGCAATCTTCTACTCAACAACCTTTGTTTTGGCCTGGAGGACTAGGGAACCCAACATGCCTATCCTAGTGGACTAGGTGTCCTAGCATCCTCATCCAATTTGGCCCCAAATTTAAAATTACAATAGTCATCTTTGTGAGTAGGAGCGAAGTGGTCCCTAATGTTGGCCTTTCTTGAAAATTAAACCCAAAAAGGTGTAATTTGCATATAAATACAACTTCCTCTCACATTTGAACTCTAAAAATTATCAATACACATCAAGTATCAATCCTGATGAGCATTAAATCTAGCATCTTCAAGGAAATTGAGCACATATCTTCAATCAAAGATTTAAACATTCAATTTTTAGCTATATTTTCAAGTTTTATGTGCTCCTCCATGATGAAGGCATGAATTAACACCTTTCAAGAAACATAAAACTTTATCTAAGACTTAAAGGCATTGATTTCATATCAAATGTAGTATTTAACATTTCAAACATTTCCATTAAGGTTGTAGCCTTTGCCCTTTCTAAGGATAGGCTCTATTTTCATCAATATTGTTGTAGTGGAGGAGGAAACACCAACACAACCTATTTGACTTGGGCATGCCCCATACAACACAATATGTTTCCCTCCTTTCATGAGAACAAGTGTATATTCAACAATAGACAAGGTTATAAGATCATAGAGAAAACAATAATATAGACGAGCTCAAACTTTGAATAGTAAAAAAACTCTAGAATAATGCATGCTCCAGTCATATCTAAGACTTTTTTGGTTGATTTTAGAGAGACGGACCTATCCAGCCATCTAATTCAAAACTATGGACCTTCTGCTGATGAAGAGACCCTCAGAGTAGGGTGCCCAACACACTAGTCCTACATTTTCATGCCTAGATTCTTCTTTATCTTCTAATTCTAGATCTTTGGTATTGTTTTGACTTTCAATTTTGTATCTTGTTTTTGATTAAGATAAAATGGGTTTTATAGGGACTCAAAACCCAAATAAAAAAAAAGAAGAGAAATGGCGAGACCATCCAGAAACAACAACTAAACAAAATCAAAATAGGGGCACAACCCCACAAAGCCCTGCAACAAAACTACACTAAAGCATGAGGCCATCTAGTAGAAACATAAACAAGAGCTCCTAAAAGCTCCTGATTTTTCTCCACAAATTTTTTATTGATATCTTCTAGTTCCTCCACGATGCTCCTCATAGTGCTCTTCTCTTCAACCCTACTCCTAGTTATTGTAGACAGATTTGTAGAAGCTTGTACCTCCAGAATACTACTAATCGAGCGAGCATGATGGATTTTCATTTTCTCATTAAGATTTTTGATGCCTTCGGCACTATTATTCATAGATTTTTTGTTGATCTCAACCATAAGTTTTGTATCTTGTTATTTATACTAAAAATATTATTTTATTTCCTATCAATCAACCTAGTTCACTTACATACATTGCATAATCTAAACTACAATTACACAAAAAAGGAATCATAAACCCTTAGCATACAACTCTCGTATTAGGACTATAGTTGAACGTAGTTTATGAATCCCAAATATGATGGCACATAAATATTTGAGATCTTAGTGTTCACCCTTAGGATAGGATCCTATTTTCACCATATTTCATCAAAGGAAATTGAGCACATATCTTCAATCAAAGATTTAAACATTCAATTTTTAGCTATATTTTCAAGTTTTATGTGCTCCTCCATGATGAAGGCATGAATTAACACCTTTCAAGAAACATCAAACTTTATCTAAGACTTAAAGGCATTGATTTCATATCAAATGTAGTATTTAACATTTCAAACATTTCCATTAAGGCTGTAGCCTTTGCCCTTTCTAAGGATAAGCTCTATTTTCATCAATATTATTGTAGTGGAGGAGGAAACACCAACACAACCTATTTGACTTGGGCATGCCCCATACAACACAATATGTTTCCCTCCTTTCATGAGAACACGTGTATATTCAACAATAGACAAGGTTATAAGATCATAGAGAAAACAATAATATAGACGAGCTCAAACTTTGAATAGTAAAAAAACTCTAGACTAATGCATGCTCCTGTCATATCTAAGACTTTTTTGGTTGATTTTAGAGAGACGGACCTATGTAGCCATCTGATTCAAAACTATGGACCTTCTGCTGATGAAGAGACCCTCAGAGTAGGGTGCCCAAC
This sequence comes from Cryptomeria japonica, assembly GCF_030272615.1. Lineage (NCBI taxonomy): Eukaryota > Viridiplantae > Streptophyta > Pinopsida > Cupressales > Cupressaceae > Cryptomeria > Cryptomeria japonica. The sequence goes on along the minus strand of NW_026728853.1, from coordinate 854,227 downwards.
ACACTAGTCCTACATTTTCATGCCTAGATTCTTCTCTATCTTCTAATTCCAGATCTTTGGTATTGTTTTGACTTTCAATTTTGTATCTTGTTTTTGATTAAGATAAATAGGGTTTTATAGGGACTCAAAACCCAAATAAAAAAAAAGAAGAGAAATGGCGAGACCACCAGAAACAACAACTAAACAAAATCAAAATAGGGGCGCAACCCCACAAAGCCCTGCAACAAAACTACACTAAAGCATGAGGCCATCTAGTAGAAACTTAAACAAGAGCTCCTAAAAGCTCCTAATTTTTCTCCACAAATTTTTTATTGATATCTTCTAGTTCCTCCACGATGCTCCTCATAGTGCTCTTCTCTTCAACCCTACTCCTAGTTCTTGTAGACAGATCTGTAGAAGCTTGTACCTCCAGAATACTAATAATTGGGTGAGCATGATGGATTTTCATTTTCTCATTAAGATTTTTGATGGCTTTAGCACTATTATTCATAGATTTTTTGTTTATCTCAACCATAAGTTTTGTATCTTGTTATTTATACTAAAAATATTATTTTATTTCCTATCATTCAACCTAGTTCACTTACATACATTGCATAATCTAAACTACAATTACACAAAAAAGGAATCATAAGCCCTTAGCATCCAGCTCTCGTATTAGGACTATAGTTGAACCTAGTTTATGAATCCCAAATATGATGGCATATAAATATTTGAGATCTTAGTGTTCACCCTTAGGATAGTATCCTATTTTCACCATATTTCAACAATAAACCATCTAGGTTGCTACAAGAATATTATAAAATAATATAATCTGGAGATATGGGTTCATTAACCCAAATGATCTGTTATGAATGCCTAAACATTTATTTCATGAAAAAATATGGTCTTTCCACACATATGGAAAGTGGTCACATATAGAACAATGAATGCATAATTCCCTTTTGAAAACTTTTCAAATTTACAACACAAAGAGGAAACTAATATTTTCAAATTATAACAAATGAAAAAAGAGCGATAATACTAATTTTACTGTATAATATACAACCCATGAGATAAATCATAGAAGGTTCCTTTCAAGAAGTGTTACCACACCATCACCTTCATCTATATATCAATGTATGGGCACACATTGAACCTCTAAATTTCCACACAAAGGCACAATAGGCAAAATAATCACTTATATTGCAACAAGAATCAATTGAGGAATCACAAACCAAGAACATAGAACCACATGGGAAACTCAATTAATTAGAAATATTATTGAGAAAAGATTGGCTATGATTCTAAATATAATACCTCAAGCCTCACATCTTAGAGATTATACAATCAAACATTATTTTTAAAGAACTAAATGATAACATGTCACATTACACAACAAAATGCAACTAAATATCTTTTGAAATAAAATGACACATGGAAATTTACTAGTTGAAGACTTACCAATCATGTAAGGAAACCATAACTATGTTCCTAGGAGAAGGGGAAATGACATCTAAACAATGATCAAGTACAAATGCATAGGCATCCTCTCTTACAAATAGAACATAAGCGTAAGGTGTGAAATTTTTTAAACTTAAATCCCCACCAAAATATGTTTATAATTTTGTATAACATCAAATGAAACCTACATGAATGGTAGATAAACTAGGTGCAATCACATCTTGATTAGACAACGCAAACAATTAATTTCTAGAGTGAGGAGTAGGGTGAGAATAACAACCATCTCCAATCCACTCAACACAATATACATAATGCCTAAATGATAAAGGTTAAAATTCACAAGGGGTTTTCTTACTAGGAGGTACAAGCCCCTTAGAAACTAGATCAATGAGGAGATAATTTTTAAGAAACAGAATGCTTCCCAATGCAAAAAAAAATTAGAAAGAATTAGTATAATAATTTTCGAAAAAATGAAAGTTTGGGAAGAATCACCAATCCAAGGGTAAAAAAATTGCATATGAAATTTCCGTGAACATGATGAAAAATCTCACTTTCCAATGTAATCGGATACAACATCATGTCAAAAGACTACAACACACCTAGAGGATACTACCATGTTAGAGGGAAACTATCATGAGTCCACTAGCTTCATATATCTACATTGGCATCTTTTTGGTACAAGTGTATTTACCCATTAGTGGAGTCCCAAGAATGTACTATAGTTATTTCATTATGTTGGTGGCTTATTTTGATTCAAACACTTGGCCAAAGGTTTCACCCTATCTTTTTTCTAGATCTTCATGCAATAAGAAACTAGTTAGGAGACAAAACAAAATAGTCACAACAAATAATATACTCCAAAATAATAGAACCAACCAAAAGATTGAAATGAACACTAACATTCAATTTCCAAACCACTAGCACATGAAGGAGATAACATTCATTAGCTAGTGAGTAAACAATGGACTCCAAAACATGTTCTTTGTTCATTGTACAAACATTTCTTCAAAGATAAATTACATATGAAATGATAATTTACATGGGAAACATGCAACTAAAGCTAGACCATTCTCCACTTATGTTGTAAATTTACATTCCATTGAATAAGAGGTTCCATAACAATAAATTAAAAATAAAGATTTATTTCTTGAAAATTTGAAATTATTAGAATTAGCTAGTTTTTAACTTCAAACAACGATTGTAAACTTGACTTTAATTGAAATAAAACTCCCAAAACATCAAACAAATTTAAATAGAATTGTTTTCACAAAACATGAAACAAATTTAAAAGGAATTGTTTTAGACAATTGATGTGAACAAGTTTTGTTAAAATATTGTTTTTTCATATGAAACTTTTGACATTAACAAGATAAAGTGCCCACTATTTGTATCAATCCATTGAGTGATTACTTATTCTAATAAATTTTAGAACAAAGTGTCTAGTTATTATACTAATCAATGTCTAATTGAAACTGATCATTTTGCATCAATATTGTGACTCATATAATAAGATGACAACATACTGAATATGTTTTCTGTGAATACTTCCTATGAATTTTTTATTTTTTTAACTTGGCATGCTACCTATTTTCAATAATGAATTTCAAACGGAAACTTATGATTCATAGGTTTATTAGATCCCATAATAAAAAATGTTGTACACGCTTATTTGGTTTTAAGATGATCTCATATAATGAATTCCTCGCAGTCCCATCAGTCCAAGCTAAAAATTGAATAATACCTCAGGCAAAGCAAGTTGGTGGTTTCATTCCTTTCAATAAGAATTCTATTTGAATTCATGATGTTTAGTTCAGCATTTCCTTAATAAAATGGAATTAAATACATTTCTTCAAAGATAAATTACATATGAAATGATAATTCACATGGGAAACATGCAACTAAAGCTAGGTCATTCTCCACTTATGTTGTAAATTTACATTCCATTGAACAAGAGGTTCCATAACAATAAATTAAAAGTTGACAACACACTAGCTATGTTTTTGTGAATAGTTCCATTTTTATTTTTTTTGGACTTGGCATACCACCTATTTTTATTTTATACATTTATTTGGTATTAAGATGATCTCATATAGCGAATTCCTCATAGTCGCATAAGTCCAGGCTAAAAATTGAATAGTTTATTTGGTATTGAAATGTTCTCATATAGCGAATTCGTTGCAGTCCAATCAGTCCATGCTAAACATTGAATAATTTATTTGGTATTAAGATGATGTCATATAGTGAATTCCTCGCAGTCCCACCAATCCAGGCTAAAATTTGTATAAGTATGTTTGAGGAAATTTCTCCTATATATGGCTTGAACTGATACATATAAGGATCCAATCACAATCTTTGTCTACAATTATACGCAAGATTTTGCATTGATTTCTTCGTCTCCGATACGCCATACGAATTTGAATGCTTCGATGTCTAAGAATTTGTTTGAATTATATTTTACAGTGATGGCTTCCCTATAAATAGGTCACAATGTTGCATCGAATCCCATCTCAATCTTTCTGTACAAACTAATTCTTAAGACTTATCTCTCCATTTGAGTAAGTAAACATGGGAAGTTTGTCGAGCATGAAAATAAGCACATTTCTTGCCCTCATCTTCCTTATGTTTATGCTTCATGTCTCTGCTGGATATGACCTGCCAAATCCTCAAAACAACAATAACATGCTTACAAATATGGCAGCTATTTCACGTACCCGCTGTGGTAGTTCTCCATGCCCTTCTCCACCATCACATCACAAGAAATTTGTTTCAAATGACCAGCTTACAAATATGGATAAGATGGATGTTTCAACTACAAATTCTGGTAGTTCTCCATGCCCTTCGCCACCATCACATCACAAGAAATTTGTTTCAAATGACTAGCTTACAAAGATGGATGTTTCAACTACGAATTGTGGTAGTTCTCTATGCCCTCCACCACCAATGCTTGACAAGAAATTTGTTTCAGAAGACTTTCTCTCTCATAATGTCAAAGACATTCACTGAAAGCTACTTTCGGTCCTCTTCTATTCTAATCCATACACACTAGTCAGCCCACAAAAATAAAACAAGTTACTTTCTGTAATCTTTTCCTCACTATTCCATTTGTTTACTACATTGCAATAATACATACATCTGTGCTTATCACAACAAACACCTGTTAGATGTTTGATCAATATTGCTAGATATCTCCTAAGGTAAGTTTCTAAGGAGTAAAAAACACCATGATGATGCCATTTTATAAAAAAAATTAGAATATTAAAGAGTCAAATGAAGGGTTCAATTTTTTTTTGTTTTTGTTTTCAAGAATATATTTTAGAATGATGTGAAGTAAAAATAATATATAGTATGTGCAAGAAGAGAAATATATAAGCATACATCATTAATTTCTTTCATCATTCACATGAAAATACAAACATTATGTCAAGAAGGTAAAATAAATGTGTAAATATATGATAAGTATTAAGGAAGATAAATGTCATTAAATAATATTTCTTCATGTTTGTTTATAATATGATCGATATGACCACTCATTCGTATTGAAATTATGATGATAATTGAAGATAATAAATAGTGATAATAATAATTAAACAAAATTTAATTTAAAGTAACGATATTTGACATGAAACATTAAATTCTACTCTTTTAAGGATCTATATTAAACTTATGTAGTTTTATTAGTATTTTTGGCTAAAAATGAGCATAAACTTATTGGGATATGTATTGAAAGTTTTAATTTTGTTGTAAATTATGTTATCATTCATTGATAGCCTAAAGTAGTTAAGGAATTTTCAAGATCAAACCATGAGGTGTTCTATGTAGTATGTAAGTTGAAATAACATTTCCATGCAATCTTATTAAGAGTTTTAATGTAAAATAGGCTAAGGTGCATCATTTTATTTAGTTAAGGAATAGATCAAGGCATAATTGTAAGAAAAAATAGGTTCTTTAACTATCTTACTGTGATAAAATTAAAACCTCAATAAGAATTTGCTAAGAATCTTGTGTTAGTAACATCCTTGGCCTAAGACATTTAGAGAAATATTATACAAATCCATCTTAATAGGATTGTAAATTTCAGTTTTTCGAGCTGTTTTGAAGGTTCATTTGAAGGTAGATTCAGTAATAATAGTGGTAATTGTTAAATAATTAATAAACTGGTCAGAAATATAATCTTTTTGTATATATTTATAATTGAAATAAATAATGTTTATAATCAAATGGGTCCCTTTAATCTTGAGATAGCCACTCATATATGGTTTTAAAAATTGTAGATTTAAGTGAACACTACAAAACTCACCTACAAAAGTAGTAGGAGATAATTTTAGCTTACCTTTAATTTAGTACTAGAACTATTGGAGATTCAATATGGAATGAGACCAATGCTTAGTAATAAAGGAGGTTATTCCTCTCTTGAATGGATATTGAGAATATCCAATAAGTACCTAGAGACTAGATAACTTAGAGGGATAAATATTTGATCTTGAATAAGGGGCTTAGTTATAATTACCAATAAAAAATTGTAAAGATTAGGTTAAAGATTAGTTAAAGGGGTTTCTTCAAAATTGTAGGATCATAAATTATATACATTAACAATTTCATAGTAGGTTTGGACCTACTTTCGTGGATGTGTCTAATTTATGTCTTTTTTTTCTCACTTTCAAGATTGTTTCAATAGACTTGGCTCATTCCCATATTCGTGACATTTTTGTGGATCATTTTTTTAGGACTAGGGGGTTGGACACCCCTATACAAGCAATGTGAGCTCAAATTTTGAAGAATGAAAGTTGGCTTTGTAAATAGAAAGAATTTGCCCTTCGTTGTTAGCCTTTACCAACAATTAATTTAAAAATAAATAAGTTGCATATAAAGACAACTCCCTCTCCCATTTAAAAACCCGGTTCTCCTAATCAAGTCTCACAAGCACATTCAGTCAAGCAATTTAAGCATATATATTTGAATTCAAGGTGTAAATCATTTGACTATAAAAAATTATTACAACAATCATGATCAACTACATTGTGTTGCTCCATGATGATAGAATTCATTAATATCTAGGAGTACAATCCATCATAGTGAGCCTTGTGTGAGATTCCATGCCAAGGGTTCTTATTTGAGGTATCATTTTATAATCAAGCATTTGCAAGGACACACACTCTTTTCATCATCATAGCTATTATGAGGTTTGGAAAACTAAAACAATGTTTCACTTACACAAGCCCTTATACATCAAAACCATTTTTCTCCATCTCTAATGTGTGAAAGTTTATATCCAATCGCAAAAGTGTTACAAGAGTGTAAAGAAAATAAATTGTACAAGTTGAAAAATATCACAAATAGATAGAAGACCCTTAAACTAATTTATTGGTTGTCCTTGTCCTATTGTTTTAGGCTAGAAATTTCAGAGATAGTGTTTTAAAACCTCTTGACTACATTCTTGATCACCTTCTTTAGTTTTGGACACCTTAAAACTAGGGAACTTTTACCCATTTGTGACAATTTCTACCCCAAATTCCTAATATAAGTTATTTTCTAAGTTTTTTTCTAGATCTCACTTATTGTGTTTCTATTCTTTCTATATCTATTTTTTATTGCTAAAATACATTATTTTTCTATCATTAACACTAGATCTCATACAAACACTTCACAATGTAAATTCCATTACAACAAAGTAACAAAATCCTAGTTTGTAGCTCTCTTTTTAGAACTGTAGCTAAACTTATTTTTGTTCTAATGTTATGTAGGGAAATTTTAGATAATACTTTGCACTCATATGCCTAGGATCTCATTTCCTTCCATATAATTTCCTTTCTAATACTACTCTATGCATTCCACTTTATGCACACACTACAAGATTATTGTGCAATTTTATGACATGCCATAAACTTAATTGTCTATTGTAGCACCCCCTTTTTGTATAATTTTATGAAGATCACCTAGGAAATAAAAATTGTTTCTTGGTTGTGTAATCTATGATAACATTGACATAAAGTTCACTAGCATGTGAGGCCTTCATTTATTCATGATCCGGCAAACATAACATAAATTTATATCCCTGTGACTCCTTGTGAACATGGATCCTAGTAATTATCTAAGGATCCTATTGTTGAATGCCTGGAAAACAAGGGGGGGGGGGGGGGGTGAATCAATTGTCAATTAAAATTTTTAATTCTTTCATAGATCCGAAATAACCACCATATGATTTATTTACCATGAGCAGATGTAAACATGAAAGCAATCATATACACAAAGAAATCATACACAATGAACACCAGATATGACGTGGAAAACCATAAAGAATGTTATCTCTCAATATATAACACCTGTTAGGGTGACACTAGTTAAGGTAGTTTTTACAAAGGGTGGATCACTACCAAAATGCTCACTGCCCAGAAAGGCTTATTGTTGAAAGAGAAAGAAAGAAAAGAAAATCCATCACTATGATACAACTGCCACAAACAATAATGCCATAATAGCCTCTGGTGTTTAAGAACAGACTGCACACCTTTGCACAACTTCTCACATCAAACATTAGTCCAATTTATCTTTTCAATCTCACATATCTTCCATACATCTTTCATTTTGATCATAATTTAGTTATACTGTCCACATTTACTACATAACCTTTCAAGTCAACCAAACATTATTTGAAATAGGTCAACACTAAGCATTCTCACAGTGGAAAGGAATTAGAAGTGGACCATACGACAACATATTTCATCGGTTAGATCAATATGTTACACATCCATCACAATGCCACAAAAAATACTGTTACACAATCTCCAATAGCAGATCAGACCGCACCCAAAATAATACTTTTGAACTAAGAAAAACAAGAAATGATTTGAAGAAAACTAATTTTTGTTCTAATGTTATGTATGACCTCTGGACCACACTTGTTTTGTTAGGGACAATTCTTAATGAATAAAATTACCATGCAGAGAATGATGAAAATAAATTGATAAAACTAGCGTAACTGAGTATGGCAATCAACTAATTTTAATTAGAGTTATCACACATCATATAACAAAGTATCAAGGAATCTTGAAATAAAGAAAAAATGAAAAGACGTACCCTTTTTTTATAATTGATAAATTGTTAGTTAATATTTAGATAATTTTTTAATCACTAATTACAATCAATATTTCTTATATTGGATGGAAGCAAAGTTAAGAATTTTTAAGTAGTTTAATCTCAAAATTTGGTAGATTAATCTTGAAAACCATTGGTTTTGATTTTGAGTACAACATATTTGATCTTTCATGTGAATTTAATATATATGGTTGAATTTGTTCCAATAGAATGTACACCTTAAAAATATGTTCATCTATTTATTTGTAGTAAATTAATACATAAAGGAAATGATTATAAACACCTTTAATAATATTATCAATGTCATAGGTTATAATGCCCTACTACATGAGTTATTGATCTAAATCACACTTTGAATTCAAAGATACTTCTGATGATCCATTAATTTTACTAGTCTATGTGTGGTTAACTTGTGACTATCATAACCTTAATTAAATTATAATATTATTTATTAAGCCTTATTTAAGTAACTAGGTTATTTTGGGTGACATTTATAGCATAAGTAGAGAACATATATGATCAAGTGGGTAGTTTTCATCATTATATTATGGGTTATAATATTATGTGAGACTTGAGAAGGATTGTCACTTTGAATTGGCTCATTATTATCATGTGAAATCAACTATTTATAACCTATTTTATTTTATGTTCTTCACCTATGCAACTAATTTAATTTTAAGAGGTATTAGAGAAATATCACATGCAATCTAGAAGTAAACAAACATGCCAAATTTTCCTTAGAAGATTAATTTGTAAAGTGCATATCTCATTAATTTAAAAAAAAAAATTAAACATAGAGGGTGGATAAATGACTTAATAAAGCTACTATAATCCTCGTTTGACACATTTTGAAGGAATTATTATAAAACTAAATTATCTCCTAAGGCTACACACCAATGAAGTTTTGAGAGTTATTTCAAATTGTGAATTCAATTTGGAAGTAAGATATAGTAACTAGACCATACCTTACAAATTAGAAAACCTAAAACATATATACATATCTAGCCATATAAATATAGATATAATAGGTAAAAATGGGAGGAGAGTGCTACAAAGATAAATCAAACCTTCATAGCTTGTGTAGGAGCATCTTTGCAAGATTTGAAGACTATTTGAGCAATGAAGGCTCTTAGAAGTGTTTGTAGGTTCTTTGAATGTTTTTGAGTTGTAATAAGGTCTTTCAAGACCATTCATTTTGTTTTGATTAGCCATGTAAGGCTTTGATGCCATTTTGTAGTGTGAACTCCATAGGACCTATTTGGTCAACCATGGTCAAATGACATCCAAATTTCCTAAATGAGGAAAGAAATGTATTTTGGCTTCTATGTGGCCTATTTTTCAGCTTTATTATGTGTCCTAATAAGTTACATAGGCAAAAGTAATAAGTTGTCAAGTTGGATGACAACTTTTGTTGTTAATTTGTTGTCAAATTGTAACTAATCTCCCTCCAATGGCTACCTAATTCATATTTCAGTTGGAGTCGGTTGAGGAGGTTGGATAAACCTTGTTAAAATCCTCGGAGGTTGAGAAAAATGATGATGATGAATTTTCAATGTAAGACAATGATCAGATTTCAATACACTCAGAAATTTCCATAATTTTTTTGTAACAGTGCTTTGTATGTACTCCATGTGTAATATAAATAATTGGTTTGAGTAGGAATACGTGTTGATGATCATTTGGCTTTGATTTTGTACGAAAATATTGGGTAATAAGCGAGATATTTGCATTTTTGTAACAGGAGGTCTGAAAACCCTCCAAAACTAGGGTTTCTAAGGAAATGTCTTCTTAACCGCACATTCCTTTGGCTAAATTGGATCAAAAGTTGAGGAATGGGAGGGGAGAAGATTTAATTTTAGATTCTCTAAGTTTATAAGTGGTCCATTGAACTGTTTGAGTTTGGGATCATGTCCTAGGCTAGGCATCCTTATGTGACTAGCCCGTTTTGACTACTAAAAATTGTGCAGGGGTAAAACTAAGTTAGTTGGACCCTATATGACTGTGGATTTTATGTTTTGGGATTTTTGAAATTTTTTTAATCCATTGGTGTCTTCTGATTAAACCTTTGGAGTGTGGTTTCTTTGTAAAAGTGGCCTAAAAATCCTTTTAGCCCTCTTGTACTAGTAGCGTTTGACCCAGTAAATGCAAGAGTTGGGTTTTGATATTTGGTAGTGTTTCATGAAATCATTGGAGACATCAAAAAGTATCAAGATTATTTGGTATCCTTAGGAGGATTTCTGTGTTTTTCCTTAAAATTTCAAAACAGGTCTGCTAGGAGTAGGCGTCTTGTTGATTGCAGTCACCTTGATGGCATCTGTATAAGAAAAAGGGTGATGTTTGGGTTGTAATCATTGTTCTTTGGGTTAGTTAAGTGGTTCTATAGGGTCCACACTTGTTTGAAATGTTGGTTGTGTTATAAACCAAGTCAACCATAGGTGGCGACATGAGAGTTGGTGTCAAGAATAGTCTTGATGTGAGAAGTTGTATCTCCATGAGTTATTCATGGATATTGTGGAACTCTGTTGAGAAAAGGGGGGTGTAGAGGAGTCTTTTTATGTTGTTGTCATGATTGTCCAAGAATCCATGTGGATGCTGATACCTTAGTTGAGGGTCTAGTGGATTGAGTTTGTGTGAGAAGCCTTTGTTCCTTGGGGCTCTACATCATATTCATATTAGAGAAAGTCTGATCATTGGAAGGATGAATTTTGGTGTATGTTAGCAGTGGAGAGCGAAGCAGACGATAACATAATTCCTCCAAAGGGAATGTTCACAGAGGTGGCTAGGAAGTTCCAAGAGATGGAAGAGATGATCAAGTCTAGAGTCAAAGAGCCACTCAAGGCTGAACTAAAGGCAATGAAGAAAGGAAAAGGGCCAAGTGTGGAGACTAGTGAGGAAGGGGAACAAGAGGATGAAGAAGAAGAACCCCAAAGACAGGAGCCAAAGATACTTGCTGATCAGGAGCCATTCATTATTTTTAGTGCAAGGATCTATTGTCCTTTAGTGGAGAAAGACTTATTATTTTGTCAGAAAGTGTAAGAAATGCCAAATTCATATAAACTTGATACATGCAATAGCACAGGAACTACAACCTATTGCAACACCATGGCCTTTTTTCCAATGGGGACTTGACCTTGTGGGTAAAATCCATCCATCATCATTAGGCCTCCATACATTCATTATCACTTCCATTCAATACTTCACAAAATGGATCAAAGTGGTTCCATTAACACAAGTCACCGACAAGAAAACTGCATCTTTTATCCTAAATTATATCATATGCCAGTACAATGTTCCCATCTCCATTGTCATAGATAGTAGTCTTCCATTCAAACAATAGGATGTTTGCGAACTTGGTGAAAAATTCCACATCCAACACCAATTCTCCACCCTATACTATCCACAAGGCAATGGTCAAGTGGAAGCTTCAAACAAAAACAACCTCAAAATCCTAAAGAAAACGGTCAATGATATTGGTCGTGATTGGCATATTCCTCTGAATCTTGCACTATGGGTGCATTGAATTAACATTTGAACGGCTACAAGAGAAACACCATATTCGCTGGTTTATGGAGAAAAATATATCATACCTATTGAGGTTGAGTTACCATCCTTGTGAGTATCACTACACAATTTAATCAATGATGAGGAATACTGAGTCTCATATCTTTAATAATTGGAATTGTTAGATGAGAAGGGAAAATATTCCTTCAACCACCTTAAAGCATATCAACAATGCATGAGTAGAAACTACAATCATAGAGTCAAGCATAGAGCATTTGAAGTTGGTGATCTTGTTCTCAGAGAAAATCCTCGTAATCAACCAAACAAGGAAAATAGAGGAAAATTTGAATCAAATTGGCTAGGCCGCTATGTAATTACAATAGTCTTTGGGTCAGGGGCATATTAATTGGCTACTTTATAAGGGAAAACACTCTCAGATCCAATCAATAACATGCATCTCAAGAAGTTCCATACATAGATGTTTAGAGTATCAAGCTCACACATATTTAAAAAAAAAATAAAAAACATTTAGAAAAAATGGTGAAAAAAGTACAAAAAGATTCAAAATCAAGAAAATAGTAAAGATAAATCATTTGTTCAAACAATGAAAACCACTTAGGTGGAGCCTTGGACAAGTACGATGGTGAAAAAATGGAAAACAATTTCATGCATAAAGGATTTGCTCTACCATCTTTCAGATTCAATGATCAAATCCTTTCATCCACCCACAATGATTCATACTTGCCATGGCTTGTTATTGATCTATGATTAATCTATGTCCTACAATATCACCATCATACTTAGCACCTACACCTAACTAGGCACAAATTTCCTTGATATGATGAATGTGAGTGGATCTTGAATATCCATGGTTTACATCACTACTTTATTGTAAAATCCCAAAGCATTTGAAAAATATCCTGAAACAATCCAAAAACATATGAAAAAAATCCTAAAATAAAACCAACAACATTGGAAAAATAAATAAATTAGAAAAACTATAAAAATCCAAAAACATGACAAACATGAATTGAAAATATTGTAATAAAATAATTTTTGTTCACACAAACTTTCGATTAGACACAAAAACAAACCAAGCCTGCAAATCAAATACTCAAACAAGACAAACTATCAATTAGTCCGTCGAGTGACCAATGCTCTTGGCATAACATCAAATAAATATCTTAACAAGGATGCACCATTCCTTATAACAAGACATGGTGACACATCTTTTGGCAAGAAGATTATTTGGTTGTTTAACTATTGTTAGTACTATTGTATTTTACCAATTTATATCATGTTCCTATGCTACTCAAGGATATCCACAAGTTATTATAGTGGCTAGGATGGTTCATGGTACCTTTTCTTTGTTTTCTATTTGCAAATTATTTCAATGAAGTTCTGGGGCAAATACTAATGGTTTCTATGTTATTCATATGCATTGATCTTTTAGGATTTGAATTCTTTTTTAGGAAGGATTGGTATCATAGCTCTTGCACTAGTTGGAATTGCTATTGGACATCCAATACTTCATTTTACATTTTAATTCAAGACTCCACTATCATCAAACAACTCCAAATCTTCATTTTCCATCTTGTGTGAGTGCTCAAGATGAGAGTAACATTCATAGCAACAAGATCTTGAAGAGGAGGAGCACAAGGAAGTGCAAAAGGCATTGAAAGCACATGGGGAATTGTTATGTTCATTTAGTTGTTTAGTTTCCTCATTTGTTTATTTTCTAATATTTCTTGATATGTTTAGAAATGGTTTGAGTTTTTTATGCTTATGGTTAGACACATTTTATAAACGAATTCATGATTGATTATCCTTTAACTCCATTTTTATAACATCAATTACTACATGTAAAAATTCTAAAAATTAAACTAAGGAGTAAAACTTGTTTAGTGTGAAGAATAACCTTTAGATGGAGATGAAAGTGTTGATGGGTGCAAAGATTCCTCCTCCTTCATATTTTCAAAGTTGTGGCTCAGATGTTTTAAAACTTTTTCTTTTTTAATTCTTTACCGTTATAATTTTTCTATTTACAATGCATGAAAAATGCATAAATTATGACTCAAGACTGAGAAAATCATGGACATCTTTAATTATGTATCTTTTGTTGTTGTCTTGATGCATGTACATTTGTAACTCTTAGCTTCGCCTCCTAATTTTTCTAAGTGATAGTTTCGTTTGATCAAGTTTTGCAGACCCAGATTCTCTCTTGCGAACGTTTTATCCTTTTGGGATTATCATATGAAATTATTCCTATGGTTTTAAGGGAATTGTTTAACAAACCTTTTCATTTCTTGCAATCTTTTATCCTCATTACATCATTCCTTTGCATATTGTGGAGTGCCGAATATAAAATGATTTTTTTTCTTCTTCTTTGTTTTGTTTTGTTTTTTTGAATTTTATTACATTTTCCTCGAACTTTCCCATAGCCCGATTTGATCTTCTTTCTTGCATTATTCTTGAAGATTGTGGATGGAATTGGTATCTTATTTCTATTATCTAATTGTTGTATTTGCATTAAACTCATTTTTCAGTTTACAAATTTGATTTTAAGGCCTTCTAAACCATTTCTTAAAGGCATTTTAATCTTCTTTGTGTACCACTTGTGTATTTTAGTTCACAAAATGATGAGTCCCATTTTCCATGGAATAAATGTGGAATGTTGTGAAACTTCACAAGAACTTGCCCCCATCGAGATAAATTAGATAGTTTTAGTTCATGCGATAAAATAGATTCAAATCCAATACCTATCAAATACACTCAAATAAAGATTATCTTATCGCTCCACTAATTCAATATTAACCTTCATGAAATCTCAGTTAACTTCTTGATTGTGTGCAAGTGATTCATTCCGTCCATCAAGATATTATAGTAAGTTCAATAATTTGTTAAACTACATATATATGATCTTTCCTCTAATCCAACCAGAGATAGAGCCTTGCAACCAGTCAAGCATCCATAGCCCAAAAAGGTTATGTCTACCAATATTCCCAAACATTGCTCCATTGCTAGTCAAGCATCTATAACCCTGGTAGAGTTGATTGGATAGCCTGATATTTATGGACACATAGACACACATATTCCTTTTGTACTTTTTGTTTTGATATTTCATTGAAGCTCATTTAATCCCATTTTGCAGGCATTGAAGCTTGCTTCCAAGTTGAATACAATAGTGGCAGTGAGGATGATAATTAGGTTTTTCATCTAAAAAAATATTAGCACTACTTATAACATCCCTAAAAGACTCTAATATGGTATAAAATATATAGATTTGTTTAGCTAGTCATCCACTCAGTTAATACTATGAAAAATGTGATCTACTCAACAATCCTGTTCACTTGGCCTTTAATACATATAGATGAAAATCTATTTGTGGCCTAAATTAGCAACTACATACTTCAATTCATGAATAAAAAATCTATTGCCTCATTTATTGTGATAAACCTTGATGTAAGCCTATCATTAATGATAATAATTATTCTCCTAGCCTTGGTACTGGTGTGCTCATGTGAGCAGGTTTTGGTGTGATCATGCCTACCAATATTGGACGCATCTATTCTAGCTTCAAAACGACAATACAGATTGACCAACACGCACGTTAGTCACGCATTTTACATCATCGATTTTGCAATTAATGGCTGCTATTGACTAACTTGTCACTAACATGCCGTATGAAAGGTCCATTTTGTTGACAATGCTATTTATCTCACTAGTGGGTAAGGCAATTGGCATTTTTAGGTCCTATTACGTCACAACATCTTCATTGAGTTTTCAAGATGGATTCTAATTTGGTCAAAATGATTGTTGAATGTATTTTAGGGAATGAATTTATGGTATAGGATCAATTTTGACATGGCTTCCCGATTCTTGGTATCTTTACCAAATTTAGGTGAACATGAGGATGACATATCAATCCTATATACTGCGCTACTAAATGATGATTCTATTGGTGGTTTGGATGTAGTTTTGGAAGTAGCCTTGCTAGGCTATGGAGTTCCCATGCCACAAGACATTGAAGCTTTTTGGGTATTAGAGACCCCTATTCAGCTCTATTAATTCCTTGAAGGATTTTGGGATACCACTATAGAAGAACATGGGGAGAAATCACACTGAGCATGCCACATTCTCAAAAAAACCCTAGGTATAATTCTTGACATGTGGTCCCTAGGAAAAAATAAATTCATAATGTGGATTATGCTCTTTGATAGGGCTAACTGATAAATGACCCTTATTCTCAATGAAATTTTGATTTAAATATTTACTGTTAATATCCTGCGACAATGGGTACCTCAATTTTGACATGATCCGTATTTATAAGCTCTTTTGGGGACCACTGGAAATAAATCTTATTTTGGAATTATACTTTACATTTTGCATATTAATTCAAATCTACTTATTTCACCTTCTATAATTCTAGGTGTGAATTACTTGTGTTAATTTGTAACAAGTTAAGCTTTGTTTTTAGATTCAATCACTTACCTTTTAATAACTATGTTTAACAATAGTTAAAATGTTACTATAGATATTTTTACACAACACCTTGAGTATTTATACCTAATGTACCTCATGATAGGTACAAATTTTGTAATGTTTACCACATCTATAATTATGTATAATATATATTATATAATATATAATATATAATATTGGGTGGCTGCAAGAAGTTGAGTCCCACTTTTGGGCAAAAAGTGGAAGTGTTTTATCTGTTTTTCAAATTTTTTGTGGATTGATGTCAAAATTTGATACACTTAGAGATTGAATCTAAAAAGACTTCAGTAATAGAAAATTTAGTGCTCGGAGTCTACATTTCAAATATATAATTTATTTTAATACCCACATCCTAGAAATCCCTTTTTAGTAGGCATGTTTAAAAACCAGTTTTTCAAAATGCCTGTTTCAGGACCATACCACACATGTGTACGACCACCCTTTTTTGATGCAAAAAAATGAATTTTTGCAAATTCTTCTGGGAAATGATACCTAAGACACCAAATAGTAATGAGAATTTTTTTTTTTTTTTTTTTTTTGAATATATATTTTTTTATTAATTTTTTACTGACAATAAAGTATATTTTTAAAACATTGGGTGTACGACCACCATAATTTGATGAAAATTTCATATTTTTTATTTTTTTTTTTTAATATTCAAAAGAATTGTATGTAGATTGATGTCATATAATTTATTTTTTTAAAATCCTAAAAACAAAAAAGTTATTAAAGTTTTAGTGAACCTTGGTATTTTACGTTTAGGTTCCACTTTTGATTAATAAATTATACAAAAATAGTAAAAATAATCTTATCACTATAAAATTTACATTTATGAAATCAGGACACTAAAAACTCTAATAGGGTTTAATTTCATCAAAAAATTCAATCAGAAAGGCCCTCAAAAAATTAGGCCAAGGTAGGAATCTGATGTCATTTTTTATGTTAGTCATTTTTTTGGAGGTCCAAGCATAGGCTTCGTGGGACCAAGCCTATCTCAAAGAAAAAAAAAATGCTAAGGGTTGTTTCCCACCCCTAATTTTAACAAACGGGCGCTCGTTTTTTAAATTCAAAAAATGAGCGCCCATTTCGCTTTGTACCATTGAAAGCGATACGAGCAGCCGATTATAAAACAGGCACCGGTTTGATTAGATAACGTGCATCCATTTCTGAAAAGATCCATTGGGCCATAATTTGGCCCACAAGCACAAATCCCGATGATTGAATGATTTTTCAATCATTGCCTGACAAGTACGATTTGCAAAGAGAATATTTTGATTAATCATTCTCTTTTTTTGTCTTATTGTCGATTTGGTAAGGAGATCGATTCGAATTCAAAATTTAGTGTAGCCATGGGATCAAATCAACACAAGAAGAGGCAAAGGAAGGCTCTGAGAACTGAGGAGATTGCAACAAATAGGGAGAAGGAGGCAATACGTCAACTAGAGAGAAGATCAAGAATGAGACAAGGAGCTTCAAGTTCCACAATCGTTTCAGAAGAAGAGAAAATCAATGAGACCATAAATACTGACGAAGGAAACACAATAGAACCATTTAATTAAGGTGCATCTTCTAATCCATTATAGGATACATGTATGTCATCACAACCCTATGTTTTTTCTCATGAAGAAATTGGTGATTTAGTAGAAGCAGGTTACTTATTAAATCAAAGGCCAATTGAAAATCAAACCCCAAATGAAATTAGAACTTAAGTTGAAACTGAAATTGAAATCCAAATTGAAACCCCAAATGAAACTAGATCTCAACATGAAACTAAAATTGAAACCGAATTTGAAACTCCAAATGAAATTGAAAATCCACCTGCAACTAAAACCAATAATGTGTATGTCGACATGGAAACACCAATAGAAAATGAAACATGTTTGAATGATAATCAAATGAATGAAAATTTTGAAATTAAAAGTGATGTACTAGACAACCTTCCTGGCTTGGTTTCATGGAGACAGATTAGGACACATGCAAATAGATTATTTAGACATTTTTTTTATAAGAAGAAATTTGGGTTTCAATGTCAATTAATGGTACAACTAATTAAAATGACTAAAATGTGAAAAGTGATGAAGAAGTTAGGCTTTTATGTCAAACCCAAGAAGAAAGACGAGTCTTTAAAATAGGTTGTATCGACTGTTGCTAGCGCCTTTGATACAATCGGAAAGAAAAGTCGTTCTAAAAATAAAAAAGTAGCATGACGGGAAATAACAATAGCTTTAGTAAGCCAAACAACTTCTAATAAAAGAATGATGAGTAACATAAGTGGATATCTTAATATTCATCGTAAAACTTTGTCAAGAGCTGTAAAAAGAAGAGTTAATTTTGAAAGTGATCTGGCAAACAAATTGTGGACTTTTAGTGGTAGACTATCAAGGTCTGATATGAAACTTACTGGTGAAGTAAAAAATTTGATCAAAAAATTCTAGCACGATAATACGAGAGTATCACGTAATGTTAGAGATGTTCTTAAATTAAGAGTTGGGTCAAAAATTCGCGATCCACATCCAAAACACCTATTGGACATGAATCAAACTGAATTGTACAATTTATTTTTGGATGATAAGGTGTTGACTATTAACTTTTGTCAAAGGTCTTTTGAAAAGTGTAAACCTTGGTATGTTCGAATTAACAAGGAAAGAGTCACATGTTGCAAAACTCATGTTCAATTTCGCTACCATTATGATGTATTTCGATATATACGTGTTACCATGCATAGTAATGGAATGTTCCAAGAATGTGGTATAAATATACCACCTGAAACTATAAAGGAGTTTATATCAAGTTTGTTTTGCAACCCACTAAATGAGCAAAATTTTCTTTTCAATGCATGTGTTTTCGGTGTATGTGATATATGTGGCAATCTTGCATTGTTGGATGAATGTTTGCATGAAAATCTTTCAAATGATTTTGGACAAGAATTAGTTGATGTTAAAACATTTAAAACTGTTGAGTTTCCATTGAAGGATGGAAAGGTTGGAAGACGATGCAATCTAATCACTTAAAATGTTAGTGTTCATGCATTTTGAGTGTGTTTAACATATTTAGGTATGATGATACGCTTAAATTATTCAGTGCAAGTATCAATTTTTGTCCATATTGTCTATAGGCATACACCAGATAGTACATAGGAGGATCACAAAATTTTGAGAGAGTACCATTTCTATATGAGTGATAATAAATTACACTCATCTGAGTTTGTCCAGTATTGCTTCAATTCCTTTTTTCAAAATTTGAGGGAGAGATAAATTCAGATGACACAACATCTAATATGGTCTGATAATTGCATAGGGCAATTCAAGAATGCTAGAATGTTTTATTGGTTGAGTAGGATTCATAAGAAAACTAATATCGAACACATGTGGAGTTGTTTTGAGGCTGGACATGGGAAAGGAGAACATGGCGGTGCCAGTGCATGTGTTAAGAGAGCCCTTTCCAAAGAGCAACTCAAATTCAAGGAAAAGGCTAAGTTTAAAAATGCAAGTGTAATTGTGGATTGGTATAGTTCAACTTTATCCACAGGATCAATTCAGAACTCTACAATTAGATGTTTCTTCTGTCTAGTTAAAGAGGAGAATATCCTTCCAAGATATGATTGTGATACAATCAATGGGTCAGCTAGATGGCATTAATTTAAGAGTTCTAATTCTAACACTTGGACTATATGGACTAGAGAGATTGCATGTTTTTGTCAATTTTGTGTTGCAAGTGAATGGGAAGAATGCGAGAATATGGAATGGGTCGAAGAATGGCAACACAAATCCTCAACACCTAGTGAGACACAATATCAAGATGTTAGAAGAAATGAAGACCCAGGTCATGCATTTTTATCAGAAGATTATGATCTTGTTTCAGACCTCATACAACTTGGTAATTTAATTCAATTTCTTGTTTATAACTTTAAATTATACATTTTTATGTATTGTCATATAATTTATGATTGTATTTGAATTATAAATTCTAACAAGTTTTATTTCTACATGTACTTAAATTTGTTTTCTAGGACATGTGTATGCTGTTGTTGCACCTGAGGATAATGATGTGTAGGTTGAGTATTGGCTAGCTAGACGTGTAGAACCTAAGAAAAAGTTGATATGTGATCAAGTAGATGATGATGGTTTTCAGTATCTAGTTGGGTCTGTTGTGGTAGTTGGTACATGACTACGCAAATACTGAACAAGAAGGAATGGCTTACCAGCTTATGAAGATTACCAATCAGAAAAGAAGATTATACACTATTCTCATCTGGTGGTGGAAACAAACATCAAATTAGAAAGATACAAAGGTAGACCTGCTAATAAGGTGGACAATTTCAGTAGAAGAGCATGAGACAATCATAGATGCATTGTAGAAGAGAGAGGATGTAGATGGTACGTTAGGTTGAATCAAATTTATATGCATGTAAGTTTGTGTTACTTGTGTGAACTCTTTTATATTTAATCACGATAATTGTTTTTCTTTGTCCCTTTAACACTATATTTGTCTACATTTGATACAATTTTGGTTTTATAAACAACATTGTATTAGTTATCTTCTTCTTAATGTTATTTTGTGCACATTGTAATTGTGTTACAATCATTCTAAATTTTTACGATATATTTATTTTATCGCAATCTCTTCATAGATTAACTGTAAGTTCTTGATTTTATTATTATCTTAAGAATAGGATGTTATTGTAAATTGGGATAGTTATTTTATTGAATTATAAACTGTTGCACTATAAGATGATCAACCACAATGTTAAAATATAAAGTCATAAATAGATCATATATAATTACTAGAGGGCACCAAATCACAAAACAACATCAAATATATATAATCACTAAAGGGTGTGAAATCATATAACAAGACCTGATATCATAATAGCAATGAAATGACATAATAAAAAGTCCTATATATAATCACATAACAATTCCTGATGACATAATAACAAGTCTTCAAAAAATAATAATAAGGAAATTACATTAGAACAAGTCCAAATAACATAATAACAAAACAACATCACATATATAATCACTAGAGTGTGCCAAATCACATAACACGACCTGATATTATAATAGAAATGAAATGACATAATAAAAAGTCCTATATATAATCACATAACAACAAGTCCTATATATAATCACATAATAACAAGTCCTAGGATAACATAACAAGTGTCATCATAAAAAGTCCATAATACAATAACATGGCATGATCTAATATATATAATCTAAGAACTCTTGTGCATCTCATCTGCAGTCCTCTTCACTCCATGTAAATGTGGTTGAGATAAATCATCCTGCTGCATGTGGTTCTGAGATGCCCCATCCCGTGTGTGTACAGTATTAGTGTCTCCACCCTCTTGTGCACTATTAGTGTCTCCACCCTCCTATACATTATTAAAAGATTTTACATGAGAAGAAGATTTAACATGAGAAGAAGTTACTTGCATAATTCACTTATAAAGTAATTAAATACTAAAACTTTAAAATAAATTACCATACAACCATGCTCTACAATGCCTCACTGGCATGTGGAGGTCCACTATCATGAACAAGAAAAGTTGTTGTAGTCAATTCCTGCAAAAGAAAACATTGTACATAAATTTTTATAATCCCTATAAAAGGCAGGTACACAGTATAAAAAAATTAGAAATTATTTGTCTAATCATCACAGCAAATGACAATGTCGATGGTTGCATCTAGCTCAATCTTATAGCCATACCAATACTGGTAATGGTATCGACTTGAACAACATATATAAAGCATGAATCAAACTTGTATATATACATAAATTATAAAGTATATATATAGACTACAAGTTTATCGCCAAAAAAACATACTTGTGATGCAGGCAAAGTAATTGATGGGTGAAGGCATACATGTGATGCACCATCAAACAATCCAGAAGCCTTCAATTGCAAAAAATAACGAACATGAATCAAAGTTGTACATAAATTAGTAAGCATATAAACACTTCAAATTAATGGATGAAAAACATAGTAGTGGTATATGAGGCTAAGCCTTAGCATTCCACGGGTCACGTGAAGAACTACCCACCTCAGTGCTACATGAAGCACCCTACAAAATTAAGAAAACATATCATACACATCATTACATTAAAATTTTTATTGTTTATTTTAAATGTACATATCAATCCAATGTATCTAGATGAAAGTGCATACCATAAATGGGGCACCAACATCTCTAGGTATCGAGGTAACATGATGTTAGTTCCTCAATGACGTGGTATGATCCATTCTCTGTTCAGAAAAAATTGACTCATGTTATGGTTCATATGTGTATATATAAGGAATTTAATATTGCACTGTAAATTATATAAACAAATTTGTACCTCTATAGGTTGATCATCGTTTGCCCATAGGAGATCAACATATGAAGAGATGATATCAACATGTGTAGCCTCCTTGACATCATCATAACCACCATGGGAAGCATCAACATCATCAAAATCACCATCTCCTATAATTGTAGCCTCACTCTGTGGACCCATACATACATCGTCACAGCTCGTGCAAACATGTGCTAAGCTGGGGGCAACCCTCACCTTGTGCAACTATTGCACCAAATTTCCCGATAGGGCACTGAATGAGCCAAGAGTAGAATCCACTGCTCGATGATGGGCAGGTGCTGGAACAATTGGTGATGGAAGAGGAACCAATGGATCATCGCGCACACGGTTTCTAACCTTGTCTCTCAATTTGGATCCCGACCTATCCTGGCACATGCCTCTCCCTACCCCCTAAAATGATCTAATATCAAAGTAATTGGGCTTTTTACCCAATTCAAATTCGTCCCATAATTTCTTCAAAAAATACATCAAAATGTCATGTTCGGAGTGTGGTGGATGGTCCAACACCGCTGCCAAAAGTTTCTAGCTATGCCTGGGTGCCTACACCATTGAATTGAGATACATGGCTTCTTCAGATCTATCTATTCACCCATCTTAGGGTTCACAAAATATTGTTTCAAATCCATTTTTGTTATTTTTAATTCATTAACTTGTTTGTATGTAGGCCATCAGCCTAAAATGCACGCAATCCCTCCTGCCAACTACGATAGCTATCCAACTTGCTATATAAAGCTTGTATAGACTGTACAATCCCTTGCATACTATCTGCAAGGCGTAACAATTGTGGAGGTGGATGAGGCTCATGTTTAATGGTATGGATATCTCTAATCAAAGAATCAATATTTGTCCTAATGGTCTGCCTCAACTGATTGGGTGGAGGTGGAGGTGGAGGTGGAGGGGGCGCTAGACCTAATAGCTCATCTATCTCAAACTCATCCATTCTGTAAAAATAATCTGTATATATATACAAACATGAAAATTTATGATTACTATTTAATTTACATTTCACCTTCCAAAAAAAATTATAATTAAATAC
This sequence comes from Cryptomeria japonica, assembly GCF_030272615.1. Classification (NCBI taxonomy): domain Eukaryota; kingdom Viridiplantae; phylum Streptophyta; class Pinopsida; order Cupressales; family Cupressaceae; genus Cryptomeria; species Cryptomeria japonica. Next base: position 830,301 of record NW_026728853.1, on the reverse strand, counting down.
AATTTACCAACATAAATATAAAAAAAGGAAACACACATAGATCTATAATATTATTAATAGGTGGGTCTATTTTAATAATAAGGATCATTTAAGAAATATTATCCACCTAAATCAAAGTATAAGAAATATTCTACAAAATAAAACATCATAATGCCCATGCAACTCAAACAATAATTTTTAACATCTAAAGATGCATTAGTATAAGTTCCATCAAAATCATAAAAATAATCATGAGAGAGAGAGAGAATAGATAATGAATAAAATGACTCCACTGATTTAGATAATGAATAATCATCTCCTCTAGACTCTGCTGAGGGCTCATTCTCGATTAAGGATTTTTTTTAGTTGGCATTTTGGGCCATCATGGTGCATTTGTATATTTGCTATAGAGAGATGGATGATTACAATACCTCTGATAGTTGTACTTTGGGACCCATAATAGTTGACCCTCTTGTTATGAGAGGCTTCTAATCATAGTATAATAGTAGCGTTGTGTAGTTCATCTTTTCAAAGAAGGTAACTTCCATGGAATTACAATTTAGTACCCTTGCAATATTTAACCATTATCATCAATTAGGCTACCACTTTATATTTTCAACTTGATAGGATTCAATTCAACTACTCTATTTTGGTTTTAACTAAATTCATTAAAGTCATAAGTTATATGTATGAACTTGTCAATACATGTACTACTTTGTTGTGTTCTTCGCTAGAATCATGGGATGATTTAGTGATTGCAACTATTAGTACTACACTAAGTTGAAGCTTGAGTAAATAGTAGGTTCCCTACTCTTGGAGGAGTTAAAACAAAAAAAAACTCTATTTTTTTAATATTCAATTTTATATTGGTATTTTCTTGTTCAAAGTCACAACCCACAAAATGTGATTCCAATATTGATCTATATTTGATTCTTATTTTTATTAAATCTGCCAGTAGTGTGATTTATTGTCTTGTTAACTTAAATGAAGCTATGTAAATTTAAAGCCTCGTAACTTTTGATAGACAGGATGTTTTTTCATGCTTCACGTGGCATTGAAAAGGTGGTTCATAAATCTTCATAGATCACACAATTATTGTCTAGAATATTCCCTCGTATTTTATATTTTATTTTTTGTGATTTCACATTGTAGTCATTTACTTGGTCACCTTGGCACTTGAAAATGACCGTCTTACATGAGATGAATTTGTTTGATATATTTTATATGTATTGATTTTATTGATCTTTTAAATTTTTATTTGAGTAGGTATCATAGGTTTCTCTATTCATCCTTTTGTGGTAAAATTAGATTGGGATCATTATGATTCTTTTGTAAAATGATATCTTGATAAGTTTTAGGTGGTGTAATCATTTTCCTTTTATGTATGGACTCATACCTAAACTAGAAACACTAGAAATTATATAATCTTGGTGTAACAACATTAACTCATGTAGGAGTGATTTGATCTAGTATCAAGATCATGATTCTATGTGTATTACATTGGATATTGATTTCCCCCACTCACTTTGGAATAGACTTTAGGAGATCCATGGAGACCCTCATATCTCTCCATTGCTAGAGGATCCTATTGTAGATTGTTTCATTCCCTTTGTAGAAGAAGATCACATACCCTTCAATGGTCATACTTAAGAGGAAATTTATTATATCATAGGTCTTTCATGTTTTGACAATTTAGAGGCTTGTCTCATTCTTCAAGTACTCATCCTATCAAGACCTAATATCCATCTTAAAAGTTTTTTATTATTTTAGATTATTATCACCAATTCCATAAACCGAATTGATTTAGTCTAGCATGGCATTAATCACCTTCTAAACATGGCCACTTGGGATTCATATCTTTTGAATATACTATCCTTGTTTGAGGAGTTTAGAATTAGATATGTTAAATATTATTTTGAGGATATTGATATCCTCTTTCATGATAGCTATGCCATCATTGGAAACCCATCATATTATCTTTGGTGCTCATTCTACTTCGATCCTCATAAGATTATTTATCATCATTTTGTTCCAACATGTGAATATTTGCGAAGTTTGTAGAGACACAAGTCTATTTAGATTTGAATTTCGTATTGACCCAACTTATTAGAATGACATTTCCAGTCACCAATGTATTTATTTCTTCCTAAAGGAAAAAAAATGTTGTTTGCAAGTAATGGATCATGTTTTTTCTTCAATCTTTCATCATTAGCATGTGACCTACTGATTTATGGGGAGTTTTGTATTCTCATTTTATCTCTCTTATTAGGGCGGTATTTACTATAAAAAGGAGGCTTTGGTTATTAGAGGAAGATAAAAGGATAAAGAAAAGAGAAAAAATAAGAAAAAGGACGTGTTATCATGTTTGAAAATATATAGTATATCTTTAGAGATTGGGCTAAGTTAGGAAGTAGTGAGGATTAATAGTGATAGTTAGAGTATTATCAAATTTAAGAACCCTATTTTTCACACACAAAAAAAAACATTCATATTCATTATCATTTTAAAGTTCAATTTAAACATAAATTAAACATCTAACTTTTACAAAAGATTCCTATAATTATATAAACATTTAGAAATAGAAATTTAAACATTCAAACTTTTATGAATGATTAAAATAGAGAGAGAGAGAGGGAGAGTAGGTAATTTTAGATACAACAAGTTATAGAGAGAATAGATAATTTGAGAGATAGAGAGTAGGTAATGATAGAGAGAGGGTAATGTGTGAAAGAGAGAGAGGGGGGTAATGTGTGTGTGTGTGTGAGAGAGAGAGAGAGGGGGTAATGTGTGTGTGTGTGTGTGTGTGTGTGTGAGAGAGAGAGAGAGAGAGAGAGAGAGAGAGAGAGAGAGAGAGAGAGAGAGAGAGTTAGAGTTTTGTATTCTTGTTTTATCTCTCTTATTAGGGGGGTATTTACTATAAAAAGGAGGCATTGGTTATTAGAGGAAGATAAAAGGATAAAACAAAGAGAAAAAATAAGAAAAAGGATGTGTTATCATGTTTGTAAATATATAGTATATCTTTAGAGATTGGGCTAAGTTAGGAAGTAGTGAGGATTAATAGTGATAGTTAGAGTATTATCAAATTAAAGAACCCTATTTTTCACACACACACAAAAAACCATTCATATTCATTCATTTTTAAAGTTCAGTTTAAATATAAATTAAACATCTAACTTTTACAAAAGAATCCTATAATTAAATACAACATTTAGAAATATAAATTTAAACATTCAAACTTTTATGCATGATTAAAATAGAGAGAGAGGGAGAGTAGGTAATTTGAGATACAACGAGTTAGAGAGAGAATAGATAATTTGAGAGATAGAGAGTAGGTAATGATAGAGAGAGGGTAATGTGTGAAAGAGAGAGAGGGGGGTAATGTGTGTGTGTGTGTGTGAGAGAGAGAGGGGGTAATGTGTGTGTGAGAGAGAGAGAGGGGATAATGAGAGAGAGAGAGAGAGAGAGAGAGAGAGAGAGAGAAAGAGAGAGAGAGAGAGAGAGAGCGTAATAACATAGATGGTAACGTGTACGTGTGTGTGAGAGAAGGGGGGTTTATTGTTGATTTTCATCTAGGGTTTATTGTTTGTTAATTTTTTAGGGTTTGGTGTTCCTTTATTTTCTAGGGTTTATTGATCATTTTTTCTATCTGGGATTTAGTGTTCATTTTTCTGTTCAGGGTTTATTGTCTATCTCTCCTACTATCCCTAACACCTTGTACACTTATTTATAACCAAATCTCTCCTCCTATGTATCATACTTATATATGAGCTCTCTCTCTCTCTCTCTCTCTCTGGTTGCAAGGTGTGCACCATTGGTGTCCTTGTGTTGTGCAACACAGTGACTGGGTTTGTGAGATGGCTTAAATGTATCCCGTGGATTCTAGAAGTCTAGTGGTTGTATTGGGCATTAACAAGTCAAAATTTTGGTGCAAAAGAAACCACACTTGTAACAAGTGGTATTAGAGCTTGGTCATAGGTTCAAACGTAGCGCTCAGGTTTGTGACATGGATTAAGTACCTCCTGTGGATTCTATAAGTCTAGTGGTTGTATTAGGCATTAACAGGTTAATCTTTTGGTGCAACGACAACCACACTTGTAACATCTCCTCCCATCCCTCCCTCCCTAGATCCCTTTCCCCTTCTATATTCCTCCTCCCACCTCCATTTTCCAAACCCCCCCTCTCTGTCTCTGTATCTCTCTCTGTCTCTGTCTCTGTCTCTCTCTTTCCCACCCTGTCAAGCCCGTTCCCCTTATGGAATCCTCTCTCTATCTCTCGAGATCCCTTTCCCCTTCTCTCTCTATCTATCACTCTGCCCTATCCCTTTCCAAAGCCTCCCTCTCTCTCTCTCTTTCCCACCCTCCCTTACTCTGTGACCCTCTCTCTCTCACCCCCTCTCCTTCTATCCCTCTCTCCCTCTCTCTTTTTTGATACTTCTATCTCCTTCCCTCTCCCCTCTCCCCCTCTCCCCCCCCCTCTCTCTCCCTATCTCCCCATTCTCCTTTGAAGAGAGATCTAGCTAAGGATCTATTGAGTATTTTTAGGTACTAAATTCTATGATGCACATTCTATTGTTTATTGGTGTAGTTCGACAATGGCACATAGAGGGGCACTTGATTCAGTAGTGCACAAATTCTTTTGGTTGGTTGAGGAGGGCACAATATGACATAAATTGAATTGGAAAACAATCAAAGATTCTTCAAAGATGTATTCATTTTGAATCTTAGATGCAAGTACATGGACCATTTGGACACAAGAGTTGGCTTGTTTTTATTAGAGTTGTATTTAGGGGGATTGGGATCAATGTGACTCAAGTGAGTGGGTGGATACATGGGTTCCATCGTATCGAACTCCGTTATCTCAAACAATATCCATGCCAAATAATGACATGGAAAGTTTAGTTCAGTACGACTATCTTTTAGATCTTCTACAACGAGGACATGTTTTTTCAGCTAGTACACTATAGGGGAATGAAGAGAGAACATACTATTAGTTGGAACGATGTGGACAAGGAAAGCAAAAGCTAACACAACTAATGATAGATGATGATGGGTTCATGTATCCTATAGGTTCAATTGTTATTGTAGGAACTTGGTTGCGAACATACATGATTATAAATAATGGCATACTTGCATCTGAAGACTACAAGAAACACAAAACCATTCTCATGTATTCACACCTTGTTATAGAAACAAATTTTTTGTTGTTGAAGAATCATGCCAAACCAAAGATAAAAGAACTATGGATAGTTAGTATTTCTGATCATGAAGCAATATTGGATACTCTTAAGAAAAGAGATGACCCTTCAAGCACACTTGAATAGCATATCTATCTCATACCAATTGACTCTAAGGAATGGAAGGTACAATGAATTGTTAACACTAATATCCTATACTTCTTAGTTATCTGGGTAATTAAAATAATATTTCCTTGCAAGAAATTATAATGTTGACACTTTATGATTACGACATTTACAAGACTTGTACCAAATCACAAAGCTTAATAGACCCATAATGACCAAAACACCAACTTTTGATCTACAAAACAATTTTGAAACAAAAAACAAATAAATATATTGTATATTTATTGTGCTCTTCAATACATTTTAAATGCTTATTCATTTGCAAAAACTGAAATTCAAAAGTGAAAATTATGTCCTTTTGAAGAAAAGCATCAAATAGTTTTAACATGAAATGTATATCAAAAAAAAGAATTTTTTATCAAGATTAACATGGATGTAAAGTATTCCTCTTCAACTTTATAATAAAATCTTGTTTTTAAAAAATGGACTTTTCGATCATAAGTTATAAATTTTTGAAAAAAATGATCAAATTTAACCTATAATGATGATCCCCTTAGAAAAAAAAAAAGCTAAAAAACTAAATTCATCTAAAATGAAATTTTTAATATGAAAATAGGGGTTTTTGGGCATTTTAAATGTAATGGAAGCATTCATTTGGGATAAAAATGCTCCAATAAGAAGATATTCATGAGATCTAAGCTTCAAATCCATGTTTTCAATGTGTCATATGGTAGCAAAATTAAGTGAGAAAATGCCAAACCTAACTCTCTCAATCCTCCCAAATACATTGAGTTAGCTGAAAGTTCCAACACAATAGACAAAATAGCTACACTTACCAAATATTACTAAAACTACATATGCAAATATGATTTAAATATATTTGAAAATCCTTTTTGATTCTCAAGATCACATGGAAATACAAGATAAGAGCATGTAAGTGTTCTTAAGATCATACAAAAAGTCCTAATCTCTTAATAACAAATAATCCAAGTATTGAAAACTCTCCAAAGTAAAGTTTGATACCATGTTACAAATCTAAAATAGATGCATAACCAAGATCTTTCTATGAGAGAGACAAACTATAAAACTATAAATGAAATAAAGCAATTATAGACCCACGATTCCAAGAGGTGTGTAAATATTAAGATGAAAATATTTCATTAAGAGCTCAAAGAGATTCCATAGAAGAATTACTATATGAGTCAAAGTACATGAGTGCCAACTTTTATAAGAGCATCACAATATGCAAAAAAATGGCAAATTTAAACTAGTTAGTTCAATTTTATATAGAACTAAGGAGAGCATGAAGGTGGAAAATCCAACCAATAACGTGTGACCACCAAGTAGTCCAAAAATATCAAAAGCTTCACCATTTAAGGAATGGTTTTCCCTTTAAAGATGGGAACACCACCTATTATGGAAGGGAAGACCTCATTATCGTATCCTAGTCAAACTCACATTATGAATCTAAGAAATATTAATTATAGTATAGGAAAAACCTAGGACTAAGGGAAAAGTAAATAACCCACTAGGATAATGAATACGTAGACTAACACTCCTTATTCCTATTAGTTAATATTTTCTCACTTAATCCACCTCTTAATCCTCATGTTTTTTCCCTTCTCTAATACACATGAAGATAAAATACTCTTCATAGTAGATTGGAAACTAACTAATTTAAATTATTTTTTCTACCCTTTTACTTAGTGTATGAAATAATAAACTCATGCTTATTATTGTAATAGAGGGAAAATACAAAGAAATTTTGTAAACGAGCTCTACATTAGATGATCTTTTCAATATTAGCTCTAATGTTATTCTACTTTTTTAAAATTAATTCCTATTGTTTCAAGATAAAATATTTGACTAACCTAGGAAAATTCTTTAAACTATTAAAATAAAATTAACTAGCTAGAATAAAGAGTTGAAATTAAACGAGTATTCTTTACTACTACTAGAAATGAGATCAGAAAAAAACAACACTAAAATGGAAAAGAGTGAAGAGAGAGGAACTTGGGATCAAAGGTAGAAACTATATAGCTTGAATGCATATGTGGCATGTGAATTTCAATATGACACATTGTTTATATATGATTTTTTAATAAGATCTATAAACAACTTGTCCGGGTTTCAAAATTCAACTTCAAGCTAAACTTAGGTAAAAAAAGTAGTAGCTTCCAAGGATGATAAAGATATACAAATATAGTTTAAAATAATATATAAATAAAACTAAATCAAACAAAAAAGGGGAAGAAAATAACAAATCCAATTCGAGGTGAAGAGCCAATAAGAAAGACCTAAAATCTAGAATAGATGAAGGTTTTGGTCTACAAAAGAGTTTTCTATTAATGGTTAAGGCCACCCTTTAGTTTTTTTAACTTCAATGATCATTGGGATGAAGAAATATTAAGAAAGTGTGCTCTCCTATCTTATATGTGTCTAGGACTTGACAAAGAAATAAAAAATTCAAGTAATCTAAACTGAAATGTAAAATGTTGGCCTTGATAATGAGATCATGTGAACAAAAGATAACAATACAAACGACATACAATTTATCAAATAAAAAATATGTGAAGCAACAACAAATAAGTATATCAAAATCATCTATCAATCTTAGTAAGATCAATGCAACAAAGCCTACTATTTGAATATGCTTCTAAGCTCCTCAAGAGTGTAATATAATGTTGGAGCCTTCACAAACTCTTCAAAAAAATATTTTAGACTTTATAAAGCAGTGGTAACAATCATCTAGAGTTCTATTGAGAGTAATAGCTTGATATAATGTGAGGTTGTATGACATAGAATAAGTATGGATAAAAATAAATGAAATAGAGGAAGATAAGGGACATGTGAAACCATTCAAATTAACTCTAGTGTGGTTACCAATGACTTGAGCATGTAAAAAATAATAAAATTCTAAAAAATTACATAATCTTGAACTACATAGACATGCCAGTCCATTGCATGTATGTTTATTTGTCACATTAGTGTCCAAATCGTTGAATCTTAACAAAGGGTTAAAAGAATAGGAAATGCCAAGTTTAATAAAATTGTAGGATTAGTTTTGAGAAAAATCATCATGGGTAGAAAAAGGACAAATTAAAGGTTAAATTGGATCTTGAAACATAGTAGGGGAGATAAACACTAAAGTGATCTAGGAACATAATGTAAAATTATAAGGGTATACAATTGTTTTTCATTATAGTTATACAAGGTCTCCTTTCCCAATCTACCATTTTTACTTCCCTCTCTCAATTGATAGATTCTTGATACTGTTCTCCATTAGGCACCTATCTTCAGTTTTCCTCAACTACATAGAATCCATGCTTCGTACCCTAAACCCTAAAAATATGAAAAAAAATCCTCTAATATTTTTAGGATTGATGACAATTTTATTTTTATTGCTTCACATCGCCTCTTGGTTATGCAAGATACAACATAAAACAACATCCTATCTCATCTGTCCAATGCAACATTGTTTTCTTTTTTCCTTCTTCTTTGTAACAACCCACATCTATCTTCTTCCTCATCTTGAAACCTCCCAAATTCCTACCTGCAACTAATTTTAAGCACCAAAATAGGCCTCTCTCTATCTAAGACAACATCTCTTGAAAAAATATTCGTAAATAATTCCCTAAAATTATATTGAGCACACAAAGTACCCACGAACAATATGGATGACACCATATTTCACATTGTAAGTAAATCTTGGACCATGAAAATATCCTCGGGGTCACACAAATCATCTCCACACATGTAAAGCACCATAAATGAATTTGAATATTAGTAGGGAAGTATACAAAAATATAACACACAATAACACACAATAAATTCTAGGTGAACTAAACACAAGTTGAATTCATCCTATGATCTCATGTGATCCTTCCCTACATATGAAAAGATACATAGATCTTATCACTAGGGTAAAAATGACTAGCTAAGAATAAACACAATTAATATTATGTTGGATGGATCCCTAAACAAGTGGTTGAATTCGAAATTTGAAATCATGGTGGCAAATGTATGAAAGTATATGGTTAAAAACTACTACAACAAAAATGTCACTCTTCGTCTTGCTTAGTACTCATTTTAAAAGCTAAATACAATTTCATGTAAATGTGAACATGGTTTGATGAATAGTCCTCATTTACATCAACATATTTGTAACAATTATTTGCATTAATATAATAATGTTATTAAGGATGTAACTAATGATGACCATCTTGAATAGTTTAAAGAAAAATTATTTAGAAAATTTATTAAGCAATTCAATTAATTTATTAAGAACACATATGTTGTAGTAGTATAAATTTTGGGGCACAATCTTACTTGTTTCCTTCTAACTAATCTAAGGGATATATCTAACCTTGCACGATAGAGGAACCAATATTCTATTGATAGCTGGATAAAACTTGAACATCTAATTCAATGTCATATAGATAGAAAGATAATTTAGGTGTATGATAAACATATAGATTTTTTGAAAATGAAAACCTTTATTGTGATTATTAATCATAATAGAACATATTATAAACACACATTATAATATATTACTATGTGACAAAGATCTTCCTTACTACTTACTATAGATTTACAAATTATTTCTATTTTTCTTATTTAAGATGTGAATGACAAAAAAATACATTTAATAATTCATATTATTCATATAACTTCTCTCCTATACTATATATCATATCTTTTAAAAATATTCTAAAGCCTCATAAACTCATTTTTTATATATATTTGTGTCTATTTATATTTTTATAACATGTCATTTATCATGTTTTCATTTGACCTGTACCATTTAAATATCCTTGTCATCAACACATTAATTATAGCTCTTTATTAACTTGCACTCTTTAGTATAGCGTTTACCATGTTTTCATTCGTCCTTTACTAAGATGTTTAGCATATTGATCAATCAACTACCCTCTCAATTGTAAAGAGCATTTATTCAACCAATGGAACGATTATGAAAATGAAGGTGAAGTAATGAACGTGAAATGGCGAGAGGAAGGAATTGTAGAAAACAGAAGTTCTGTTGTGTGGCGTGACTAGAATAGAAGAGGACTGAAAACGGCTTTCAATCAATGTCCTTATGCTGAAATCGCCACAGGAGAAGCGACACCATATTTTTTGTTGAGTAGTGGTGGTTGTGGAGCGCATGGAGAATCGTCACAGGTGGGGCTGGAAACTGACTGCTCCACATTATTCTCTGCTAAAGCAAATTTTTTGTGTACTCGTGATGGTGGTGGAGCACATGGAGAATGGCCACAGGTGGGGCTGGAAACATCTTCTTTCTTCATATTCTTAAGTGTATTATTATCTGACGGTGGTGGTGGAGGAGCGCATGGAGAACTGCCACAGGGGGGGCTTGAAACAGCTGACTGCTTCATATTTGTATGCTCTGATACAACAAATTCTTTGTTGAGCAATGGTGGTGGTGGAGAGCATGGAGAACTGCCACAGGTGGGATTTGAAACAGCTGACTGCTTCGTATTGTTGTTTGAAGGAATTGGGAGGTTGTGTCGAGCGGATACATGAGCCATACAAATAAGGGAAAGCACAGCGAACATTGTGTTCATTTTCATGCGCAACAAACTTGCCATGTTTAGGGTTGAGAGTGTATATTAGCTCAAATGCAGAGAAAAATCTTAATAACCAGATTAGGGTTGTAACCGAAGATTGAGATTGGTTCCAATGCATCACCGCCACCCATTTATAGGGGGAAAATAACTTCCAAACAATTTCTTCCAAGATGTTCAAAGTCGTATGGCGTATTGGAAACGAAGAAATTGGCAAATTATGTATTAGTTTACTATATTTTTTTTCTTAAACGTGTAGCTAATTTTTCTCAACAACAGTTAATTTTCTTCATTTCATATACTGCCTGCTATTCAAACTAGAAGCTTTGACCGAGTAACCCTTACATTTTATTAAAATACTAAGGAAATAAACATCGTGAATTATATGAGATCTAGTGTTAAACATGAAACAATCTCTTTATTTGAAACAAATAGTTTAATCTCAAATTTTGGTCGATTCATCTTGAAAACTATGGGTTTTGATTTTGGGTACAACATATTTGATCTTTCATGTAATTATAATCTATATTGTATGAATTTGTTCCAATAGAATGTACACCTTAAAAATATGTTCATCTATTTCTTTGTAGTAAATGAATACACAAAGGCAATGATTATAAGCACATTTAATAATATTAGCAAGGTCATAGGTTATCATGCCCTATTATACGAGCCATTGATCTAAATGGTACATTGAATTCAAACGATTTATTATATTTTGTTTATTATTGTAAAAACTTTTTAAGCTGACTTGGCAAGTTGTAAAATGACTCTTATATATAAGAGAGATCATTGTAGACATTTTGTAAGAGAAAAAAAAAGATATAAGGCAGACCTATTATGCGAAATATAGGTTAAAGGTTTTATGTAAAGAACAGAGCAGAAACTGGTACTGGATCTGGCATTATAGATGCTATTGTAAAGCAGTACAAGATACTATATTTGTATAATCCACATTGTAAGTCAGTGAGACTTCCCATTGAGCAGTGAGCTCTAGGCAATTGGCCTTCCTGCATGTGCAGGCCTGTCTTGTAAGTAATATTCTCTCATTGGCCAGTAAGTGAATATTGTGGGTCACAAATCCACTGAGGTTTTTCCCACACCGGGTTTCCTTGTTAAATCCTTGTGTCATGGTGTGCTTTTCATGTGGATGCTTTTAATTCTGTTTATTGCACTATTTCTTGCATACTGGTACACTGTTATAATATGTTCTACATGTTTTAAGTTAATAAATTCAATTCACTGGTCAGATACTGAGTCACCCCCCCATCTCAGTATCTGTGGGAATCATAACATAATCACCCTCTAAGTGTTTTCACATTCCTAATCCAAGGGGTTAAGAAGAGGTCACTTCTCAAACCATTAAGGCTCTTAGAAAATGCTCAATGCCTTTTCCCTTCCACAAGCAAGCCCACATGGGCTTTGACCATCTTAAACCCCACTTTAACCTTTGCACATTTCCCCAACCCTTGGTTAAAGGCTTACCCATTAACCCAACCATCCATGGTAACCCTCAAGTCCCTTCAAGCCTTAAAGGCTTTGACCATTCTAACCCCACTTTAACTCTTGCACATTCCTCCAACCTTGGGTTAAGCACAAATCCATCAAGTCAAGCATTAATGGCTTCCTTCAAGTCTTCTAAACCATTTCTATTAACTAATTGTTGTATTTGCATTAAACTCATTTTTCATTTCACAAATTTGATTTTAAGGCCTTCTAAACCATTTCTTAAAGGCATTTTAATCTTCTTTGTGTACCACTTGTGTATTTTAGTTCACAAAATGATGGGTCCCATTTTCCATGGAATAAATGGGGCATGTTGTGAAACTTCACAAGAAATTTCCCCCATCAAGATAAATTAGATAGTTTTAGTTCATGCGATAAAATAGATTCAAATCGAATACCTATCAAATACACTCAAATAAAGATTATCTTATCGGTCCACTAGTTTGATATTAACCTTCATGAAATCTCAGTTAACTTCTTGATTATGTGCAAGTGATTCATTCCTTCCATCAAGATATTATAGGAAGTTCAATAATTTGTTAGGCTACATATATATGATCTTTCCTCTAATCCAACCATGAATAGAGCCTTGCAACTAGTCAAGCATCTATAGCCCAAAAAGGTTATCTCTACCAATATTCCCAAACATTGGTCCATTGCTAGTCAAGCATCTATAACCCTGGTAGAGTTGATTGGATAGCCTGATATTTATGGATACATAGACACACATATTCCTTTTGTACTTTTTGTTTTGATATTTCAATGAAGCTCATTTAATCCCATTTTGCAGGCATTGAAGCTTGCTTCCAAGTTGAATACAATAGTGGTAGCGAGGATGATCTTTAGGTTTTTCATCTAAAAAATTATTAGCACTACTTATAACATCCCTAAAAGACTCTAATATGGTATTAAATGTATAGATTTTTTTTAGCTAGTCATCCACTTAGTTAATACTATGAAAAATGTGATTTACTCAACAATCGTGTTCACTTGGCCTTTTATACATATAGATGAAAATCTATTTTGTGGCCTAAATTAGCAACTACATACTTCAATTCATGAATAACAAATCTATTGCCTCAATTATTGCACTAAACCTTGATGTAAGCCTATCATTAATGATAATAATTATTCTCCTAGCCTTGGTACTGGTGTGCTCATGTGAGCAGGTTTTGGTGTGATCACGCCTACCAATATTGGATGCGTCTATTCTAGCTCCAAAATGACAGTACAGATTGAATAACACGCGTGTTAGTCACGTGTTTTACACCGTCGATTTTGCAATTAACGACTACAATTGACTAACTTGTCGCTAACACGCTGTACAAAATTTTTGTTTTGTTGACAATGCTATTTATCTCACTAGTGGGTAAGGCAATTGGCATTTTTAGGTCCTATTACGTCACAACATCTTCATCGAGTTTTCAAGATGGATTCTAATTTGGTCAAAATGATTGTTGAATGTATTTTAGGGAATGAATTTATGGTATAGGGTCAATTTTGACATGGCTTCCCGATTCTTGGTATCTTTGCCAGATTTAGGTGAACATGAGGATGACATATCGATCCTATATACTGCGCTACTAAATAATGATTTTATTGGTGGTTTGGATGTAGTTTTGGAAGTAGCCTTGCTAGGTTATGGAGTTCCCATGCCACAAGACATTGAAGCTTTTTGGGTATTAGAGACCCCTATTCAGTTCTATCAATTCCTTGAAGGATTTTGGGATACCACTATACAAGAACATGGGGAGAAATCACACCGAGCATGCCACTTTCTCAAAAAAACCCTAGGTATAATTCTTGACATGTGGTCCCTAGGAAAAAATAAATTCATAATGTGGATTATGCTCTTTGATAGGGACAACTAATAAATGACCCTTATTCTCAATGAAATTTTGATTTAAATATTTACTGTTCATATCCTGGCACAATGGATACCTCAATTTTGACATGATCCATATTTATAAGCTCTTTTGGGGACCACTGGAAATAAATCTTATTTTTGAATTATAATTTACATTTTGCATATTAATTCAAATCTACTTATTTCACCTTCTATAATTCCAGGTGTGAATTACTTGTGTTAATTTGTAACAAGTTAAGCTTTGTTTTTAGACTCAATCACTTACCTTTTAATAACTATGTTTAACAATAGTTAAAATGTTACTATAGATATTTTTACACATCACCTTGAGTATTTATACCTAATGTACCTCGTGATATGTACAAATTTTGTAATGTTTACCACATCTATAGTACTTATAATATTTATATTTTGTACAATATTTACAACTTTAATGTTTGATTATATCACTCATGTTGTTTTAGGGTTGACAATAATGTTTTCGAAATTATCAATCTATGGGTAGTGCCAATTATTCTCCATCTAATGTTGAGAGTTTGTATGTACTTTCACCTACTATCTAAGAAAATTGGTACGGACCAGTCCCAAGTTTTGTCAAACTTCTTTTTTGACCCCTTTCTCTCCTAAGATTTATCCCAATACAGTATAAGATCTGAGATACAGAAGGATTTTACTTTGTCTCTCCTATCGAACCATCTCTTTACTACATGTTGATGTTTGTTCATGTGATTGATAGCTCTATTGCATTTTTCATCAAGGTTTATGAGCTACAATAAACTATCTTCTTATTTGTTTTCAAACCCTAGATATTCTTGAGTGAATTGGAGTGTGGGAACCTTTAAGTTAACTGGTAAAATTGGATCTATTCCATGAACTAGATGATATGGTGAATTTCCAAGGGCACTCTTGTTGCGAGTTCTATCTACCCATAAGGCATATTTCAATAATGCATGCCACCATCTAGGATTTTTATCAAACGATTTCTTAATGATATCAAATAGATTCTTATTGGTGAATTCTGCTAACCCATTCCCTTGAGGATACTAATTTAAAGAAAACTTAAGAATAATCCCTATTTCAAAAGTCAAAATTTACAAATTTTAAAGATCAGAAGGTAGGGCCATTGTCACATATTGGGGAATGTGAATTTTAGAAGCGAGTAATGATATTATCCTCCAAAAATTGAATGAATACCTCTATGCTGCAAAATCCGAAATATCCCGCTTTGGCCCAACATGTGCAACAATGTGTCACTATGAGTATATATCGATGTCCAGATGAAGGATTAATCATTCCAATAAAGTCAAGCCTCCATTGATAAAATGGTCTCATTTCAACAACTGGTTGTAGTGGTTGAGCAACATATTTTACTTTATCTACAAAGATCTGGCAAATATGACAACACTTAATATGTTGGTGCACATATTTAAAGATAGTCGGCCAATAATATCTATCTCTGAGAATAGCATGGGTTGTGGCAATATTTCCACCATGCCAGTACCAAACTTGTCATGAAATTCATGTAAAACCTTGTGTGCTTCTTGTCTATCTACACATCTAAGGTATATATCCTCGTGGTCTTTGTAGAATAAATTCCCATTCTTTACCATGTAGTTTTGAGCCTTGAGATTTAATTCTCTCCTTTGCATCTTGTTCACATGATTAGGGCATTGATTAGTAATTAGCAGGTGTAGGACATCTTTATACCATTCATCCTAAGACATTTCATCCACTAAGTACTGCTAACTAATCAATCTTGGATCTATTTATGCTATAGCCTGAAATAAAGCATGCCTTTGGATTAGTCTCATGGGTGTAATTTCTATGTCAAACTCCTAGAGGATAGTCACCCATTTTTCTCTCCTTTCCCCTAGCTCATTTTGCATTAATAAAATTTTAATTGATGCATCTGGTACTATGGCTATGACTTTACTCCTCAAGATATAGTGCCTAATTTTTTGACTACTTTAACTAGTGCATATGCTTGTTTCTCCATATTGATGTATCACAACTCAACATATTTAAAAGGACAACTCATAAATGCAATGGGTTTTTCTTCTCTTTGTCCTACTTTCTAAATTAAAGAAGTAGCACAAATATGCTCTTAAGAAAAAAAGTATATAAAAGGGTTTAATATAATCAGGACTTGATAGCATAGGTGCTTCAAAAATAACTTTTTTAATATTTTCAAATGCTTCCTTATCTTTTTTGGTATATTGTATTTTTCATCTTTCTTGAGCATAGCATTCAGAGGTTGTACAATCTGTACAAATCCTATAATCAATTTCCTCATGAAATTGATCTTATTGAAATAAGATTTCAACTCCCTACTACCTAGGGGTTGTAACTTCATTAGGGTATTACTTTATTTGGGATCAATAGAAATCACTATTTCTAATATAACATGCCCCAATAGTTTACCTTCAATTACCCCAAACATTCACTTCTTTGGGTTAAGTGAAATCCCAAATTGTTCGCACATCTTCAATACTCTCCTTAAATCGTAAAAGTGATATGCTCATCTTTTAGAAAACATTTTCAGATCATCCATATATTTGATGATGCACTTTCCTATTAAGTATTTTAATGCAATATCCACAACTCTCTAAAAATTAGCATGTGCATTAATCAATCCAAAAGACATCCTTCTATAGGCAAAGGTTCCCCATTTAGTGGTAAAGGTTGTTTTTAACTTATCCCACCTATCCATCATAACTTGATCGTAAGTAGAGAAACCATATAGGAATGATATCATTTGGGATCCATTTACTATTTGTAATACTTCATCCAATGATGGTAGGGTATAATTGTCTTTTTTGAAAGCTTTGTCCAGATTTTTGAAATACACACATAACCTGATATCTCCATTCTTCTTACGAATAGGTACCAAATTAGCTACCTACGTTGAGTGATTGACAATAAAAATAATCCTAACCGATAAGAGCTTTTGTACTTTGTTCTAAATAAAGGGTTCTATTAAGGCATTGTTAGGCCTCCGTCTTTGTTTGAAGGGATTAGCATTTGGCTTTGAGGGAATAGTATGCGTAATTATAGATGTATCAGAAGTCTTCAAATCTTCATAAGTCCATGCTATAACATGTATATATATTCCTTTAAGAATTTCTTAATACTTTCACGCTCTATTTTTGAGCACACCTTTCCAATAAGGGCATTTTTAGGATCTTCTTCAATACCCAAATTATGTGCATCACTTTGATCACCACTGGTTTTAGGCAAATTAATTTGTTTCAACACTTGGTATATATCAAACATCCTTTCTAATCTAATAATACTTTTTGGATTACTATTTCTTTTCATGACACCTTTTTAATCTTTAACTTTTTCATCTAAATGCTCATTTTCATCAATAATCTGTGCTTACAATATCCCTAAATTATTGATGAATTGTAAATGTGTCTGCCATCTTCAAACACTTGTAGATTATGAATATTATCAAGAATGGAGGGAAATAGAAATAATTCAATAATGAACTTCTTCAACCTAGATGAGGTTAATGACTCCAGAGAGCTAGATAATCTTCTTTATGGTTGAATTGTTGGGGTATGTATAATATATTGAAAGCATCAAAACTCAATCAAATCCCAAATACTATGCCGATAGCTTTCTGGCCTTTTGTAATAGTAGACATATTACCTTCCAACTTGTTTAACTACTAAAATTGAGTCACCCAACACTTTTAATATTCTATCTTTCTTTCTTAAAGCTAATAGTAAGCTATGCATCAATACTTCATACTAAGTTACAGTGTTGGTGCATTGAAACTGAAGTCTATATGCCACCAAGAAACACTTACCTTGCGGATTGATTAATTCCACTCTTACTCCAATTCCTTGTTTAGATTTGGATCCATCAAACTTGAGAGTCTAGACCTGATCATCTTCTGGCACTGATTGCTCTTGGGTATGTGTAGGATCATGGTGGGCCAAGCTAGGCCTTTAAGTGGTGATGAAAATTAAAAAAAATAGAGTTAGGAAACTTGATGTAAAAATTTGAATAAGTTATCAATATTATTTCAAAAATGTGTAATAATAGAATCTTTAGCAAATTGAATGTAGTTTCTAAGCTAGTAGTTTTTTTTTTTGAAAAAAATAAATCTATTTGTCAAAAATTTGAAATTTCAATATAGTAGTACTAAAATTTCAAGAAAAAGATAAGAAGCAGGTTTTTGTCTAACCATCCTAACCACAATCAAATCTGAATATATTTTTAGAAGATTTTAGATATAAGTAGAAGACTCATGTCTCGATGTGACACATATTTTTTTTAATTTTTTTTCGAGGTAAATAATTAATTAAGAATTTTTTGCTACAACTTTTTAAAAATATAAAAAATCATGTGTTTGACCACCATAACTTGGTCAAAACTTTATGAAATTCTTTTTTATTTTTTATCCTAGTATGTGAAACATAGAATGTGATACATATTTCGGATTCAAAATATGTGATACTGTTTGAAAGTTATAGATGTTTTTCAATCAACCTATCAATTGAGACTTTAGTCATAATTAAAATAGAAAATGAGTAATAATTTTTATTAAATTCAAAATAAGGCATAATTTATATTGGTGGAAAGTTGAGAATCTACTTAAAAAATCCTTTTCATTTCATCAGTTTGGGGTAAAAGAAAAGTCATCAGCCACATGGGTGAAGTCTAGAAAAGCAAGGAAAAATCCTAAACATGTTTATTGTGTTGTGTTTGGCATGTCTTAGCCAAATACCAAAAAAATCCCAAGGAAAATCCCAAGGCTAGAGATTTTTGTTAGAGGTAACATATATCGGATATATCTGTAGGTAACATATATTTGATTCCTATTAGTTTATTTCTATAAATGTAATAATATATAATATATTATAATTTCTTATATAATTATGTATAATATATAATATTGGGTGGTTGCAAGAAGTTGAGTCCCACTTTTGGGCAAAAAGTGGAAGTGTTTTATCTGTTTTTCAATTTTTCTGTTGATTGATGTCAATATTTGATACACTTAGAGATTGAATCTCTAAAAACTTCAGTAATAGAAAATGTAGTGCTCAGAGTCTACTTTTTAAATATGTAATTTATTTTAATACCCACATGCTAGAAATCCCTTTTTAGTAGGCATGTTTAAAAACCAATTTTTCAAAATGCCCATTTCAGGACCATACCACACGTGTACAACCACCCTTTTTTGATGCAAATAAATGAATTTTTGCAAATCCTTCTAGGAAATGATACCTAAGACACCAAATATTGATGAGAATATTTTTTCTTATTTTTTTTATTGAATATATATATTTTTTATTAATTTTTAACTGACAATAAAGTATATTTTCAAAACATCGGGTGTACGACCACCATAATTTGATGAAAATTTCATATTTTTCAATTTTTTTTAATATTCAAAAGAATTGTATGTAGATTGATGTCATATAATTTATTTTTTTTAAATCCTAAAAACAAAAAAATTATTAAAGTTTTAGTGAACCTTGGTATTTTAGGTTTAGGTTCCACTTTTGATTAATAAATTATACAAAAATAGTAAAAATAATCTTATCACTATAAAATTTACATTTATGAAATCAGGACACTAGAAACTCTAATGGGTTTTCATTTCGTCAAAAAATTCAATCAGAAAGGCCCCTAAAAAATTAGGCCAAGGTAGGAATCTGATGTCGTTTTTTACCTTAGTCATTTTTTTGGAGGTCCAAGCATAGGCTTGGTGGGACCAAGGCTATCCCGAAGCAAAAAAAAATGCTAAGGGTTGTTTCCCACCCCTAATTTTAACAAACGAGCGCCCGTTTTTTAAATTCAAAAAACGGGCGCCCGTTTCGCTTTGTACCATTGAAAGCAAAATGGGCACCCATTTTTTAAAACGGACACCTGACTATAAAACGAGAACCTATTTCATTAAATAACGTACATCCATTTCTGAAAAGATCCATTGGGCCAGAATTTCACCCACAAGCACAAATCCCAATGATAGAATGATTTTTCAATCATTGCTTGACAGGTACGATCTGCAAAGAGAATGTTTTGATTAATCACTCTTTTTTTGTCTTATTGTCAATTTGGTAAGGAGATCGATTCGAATACAAAATTTAGTGTAGCCATGGGATCAAATCAACACAGGAAGAGGCAAAGGAAGGTTCTGACAACTGAGGAGATTGCAGCAAATAGGGAGAAGGAGGCAATACATCAACTAGAGAGAAGATCAAGAATGAGACAAGGAGCTTCAAGTTCCACAATCGTTTCAGAAGAAGCAAAAATCAATGAGACCATAAACACTAACGAAGGAAACACAATAGAACCATTTAATTTAGGTGCATCTTCTAATCCATTATAGGATACATGTATGTCTTCACAACCCTATGTTTTTTCTCATGAAGAAATTGGTGATTTAGTAGAAGCAGGCTACTTATTGAATCAAACGCCAATTGAAAATCAAACCCCAAATGAAATTAGAACTTAATTTGAAACTGAAATTGAAATCCAAATTGAAACCCCAAATGAAACTAGATCTCAACTTGAAACTGAAATTGAAACCGAATTTGAAATTCCAAATGAAATTGAAAATCCACCTGCAACTAAAACCAATAATGTGTATGTCGACATGGAAACACCAATAGAAAATGAAACATGTTTGAATGATAATCAAACAAATGAAAATTTTGAAATTAAAAGTGATGTACTAGACAACCTTCCTGTCTTGGTTTCATGGAGATAGATTAGGACACATGCAAATAGATTGTTTAGACATTTTTTTTATAATAAGAAATTTGGGTTTCAATGTCAATTAATGGTACAACTAATTAAAATGACTAAAATGCGAAAAGTGATGAAGAAGTTAGGCTTTTATGTCAAACCCAAGAAGAAGGGCGAGTCTTTAAAATAGGTTGTATCGATTGTTGCTAGGGCCTTCGATACAATCGGAAATAAAATTCGTTCTGAAAATAAAAATGCAGCATGACGGGCAATAACAACAGCTCTACTAAGCCAAACAACTTCTAATAAAATAATGATGAGTAACATAAGTGGATATCTTAATATTCATCGTAAAACTTTGTCAGGAGCTGTAAAAAGAAGAGTTAATTTTGAAAGTGATCCGGCAAACAAATTGTGGACTTTTAGTGGTAGACTACCAAGCTCTGATATGAAACTTATTGGTGAAGTAAAAAATTTGATTGAAAAATTCTGGCACGTTAATACGAGAGTATCATGTAATGTTAGAGATGTTCTTAAATTAAGAGTTGGGTCAAAAATTCGTGATCCACATCCAAAACACCTATTGGACATGACTCAAACTGAATTGTACAATTTTTTTTTGGATGATAAGGTGTTGACTATTAACATTTGTCAAAGGTCTTTTGAAAAGTGTAAACCTTGGTGTGTTCGAATTAACAAGGAAAGAGTCACATGTTGGAAAACTCATGTTCAATTTCGCTACCATTATGATGCATTTCAATATATACGTGTTACCATGCATAGTAATGGAATGTTCCAAGAATGTGGTATAAATATACCACCTGAAAATATAAAGGAGTTTATATCAAGTTTGTTTTGCAACCAAATAAGTGAACAAAATTTTCTTTTCAATGCATGTGTTTTCGGTGTATGTGATATATGTGGCAATCTTGCATTGTTGGATGAATGTTTGCATGCAAATATTTCAAATGAATTTGGACAAGAATTAGTTGATGTTAAAAGATTTAAAACTGTTGAGTATCCATTGAAGGATGGAAAGGTTGGAAGACGATGCGATCTAATCACTTAAAAAGTTAGTGTTCATGCATTTATGAATTAATTTAAGAGTAACATCATACCTAAATATGTTAAACACACTCAAAATGCTAGATGGCTCGATTGTCAGTTTCGAATATGTAAGGATTAATTTCCTATTGGTAGTCTAATTTTGGTTTTTGACTTTGCAGAGAACTACACACTTGCACCACAAGATGAGGTCCAATCACAATACTACAATTCAGTGCAAGTATCAATTTTTGTCCATATTGTCTATAGGCATGCACCAGATAGTACATAAGAGGATCACAAAATTTTGAGAGAGTACCATTTCTATATGAGTGATAATAAATTACACGCATTTGAGTTTGTCCAGTATTGCTTCAAGACCTTTTTTTAGAATTTGAGGGAGAGATAAATTCAGATGACACAACATCTAATATGGTCTGATAATTGCATAGGGCAATTCAAGAATGCTAGAATGTTTTATTGGTTGAGTAGGATTCATAAGAAAACTAATATCGAACACATGTGGAGTTTTTTTGAGGCTGGACACGGGAAAGGAGAACATGGCTGTGCCAGTGCATGTGTTAAGAGAGCCCTCTGCAGAGATAAACTCAAATTTGAGGAAAAGGCTAAGTTTAAAAATGCAAGTGCAATTGTGGATTGGTATAGTGTAGCTTTATTCACAAGATCAATTCAGAACTCTACAATTAGATGTTTCTTCTATCTAGTTAAAGAGGAGAATATCCTTCCAAGATATGATTGTGATACAATCAATGGGTCAGCTAGATGGCATTCATTCAAGAGTTCTAATTCTAACACTTGGACTATATGGACTAGAGAGATTGCATGTTTTTGTCAATTTTGTGTTGCAAGTGAATGGGAAGAATGTGAGAATATGGAATGGGTTGAAGAATGGCAACACAAATCCTCAACACCTAGTGAGACACAATATCAAGATATTAGAAGAAATGAAGACCCAGATCATGCATTTGTATTAGAAGATTATGATCTTGTTTCAGACCTCATACAACTTGGTAATTTAATTCAATTTCTTGTTTATAACTTTAAATTATACATTTTTATGTATTGTCATATAATTTATGAGTGGGTTTGAATTATAAATTGTAACAACTTTTATTTCTACATGTACTTAAATTTGTTTTCTAGGACATGTGTATGCTGTTGTTGGACCCGAGGATAATGATGAGTAGGTTGAGTATTGGCTAGCTAGATGTGTAGAACCTAAGAAAAAGTTGATATGTGATCAAGTAGATGATGATGGTTTTCAGTATCTAGTTGGGTCTATTGTGGTAGTTGGTACATGACTACGCAAATACTTAACAAGAAGGAATGGCTTACCAGATTATGAAGATTACCAATCAGAAAAGAAGATTATACACTATTCTCATTTGGTGGTGGAAACAAACATCAAATTAGAAAGATACAAAGGTAGACCTGCTAATAAGGTGGACAATTTCAGTAGAAGAGCATGAGGCAATCATAGACGCATTGTAGAAGAGAGAGGATATAGATGGTACATTAGGTTGAATCAAATTTATATGCATGTAAGTTCGTGTTACTTGTGTGAACTCTTTTATATTTAATCATGATAATTGTTTTTCTTTGTCCCTTTAACATTGTATTTGTCTACATTTGATACAATTTTGGTTTCATAAACAACATTGTATTAGTTATCTCCTTCTTAATGCTATTTTGTGCATATTGTAATTGTGTTACAATCATTGTAATTTTTTATGATATATTTATTTTATCGCAATCTCTTCATAGATTAATTGTAAGTTCTTGATTTTATTATTATTTTAAGAATAGGATGTTATTGTAAATTGGGATAATTATTTTATTAAATTATAAACTGTTGCACTATAAGATTATCAACCACAATGTTAAAATATAAAGTCATAAATAGATCATATATAATTACTAGAGGGCACCAAATCACAAAACAACATCACATATATATAATCACTAAAGGGCGCGAAATCACATAACAAGACCTGATATCATAATAGCAATGAAATGACATAATAAAAAGTCCTATATATAATCACATAACAATTCTCGATGACATAATAACAAGTCTTCAAAAAATAATAATAAGGAAATTACATTAAAACAAGTCCAAATAACATAATAAATAAACAACATCACATATATAATCACTAGAGTGCGCCAAATCACACAACACAACCTGATATCATAATAGAAATGAAATGGCATAATAAAAAGTCCTATATATAATCACATAACAACAAGTCCTATATATAATCACATAATAACAAGTCCCAGGATAACATAACAAGTGTCATCATAAAAAGTCCATAATACAATAACATGGCATGATCTAAAATATATAATCTAAGAAATCACGTACATCTCATCTGCAGTCCTCTTCACTCCATGTAAAGGTGGTTGAGATAAATCATCCTGCTGCATGTGGTCCCGAGATGCACCATCCTATGTGTGTATAGTATCAATGTCTCCACCCTCCTGTGCACTATCAGTGTCTCCACCCTCCTATACATTATTAAAAGATTTTACATGAGAAGAAGTTACTTGCATAATTCATTTATAAAGTAATTAAATACTAAAACATTAAAATAAATTACCACACAACCGTGCTCTATAATGCCTCACTGGTATGTGGAGGTCCACTATCATGAACAAGAACAGTGGTTGTAGTCAAGTCCTGCAAAAAAAACATTGTACATCAATTTTGATAATCCCTATAAAAGCCAGGTACACAGTATAAACAAATTAGAAATTATTTTTCTAATCATCACCGCAAATGACAATGTCGACGGTTGCATCTGGCTCAATCCCATAGCCATACCAATACTGGTAGTGGTACGACTTGAACAACATATATAAAGCATGAATCAAACTTGTATATATACATAAATTATAAAGTATAAATATAGACTACAAGTTTATCGCACAAAAAGCATATATGTGATGCAAGCAAAGTAACTGATGGGTGAAGGCGTACATGTGATGCACCATCAAACAATCCAGAAGCCTACAATTGCAAAAAATAACGAACATGAATCAAAGTTGTACATAAATTAGTAAGCATATAAACACTTCAAATTAATGGATGAAAAACATAGTAGTGGTATATGAGGCTGAGCCTCAGCAGTCCACGGGTCACGTGAAGAACTACCCACCTTAGTGCTACATGAAGCACCCTACAAAATTGAGAAAACATATCATACACATCATTACATTAAAATTTTTATTGTTTATTTTAAATGTATATATCAATCCAATGTATCTAGATGAAAGTGCATACCGTAAATGGGACACAAACATCTCTAGGTATCGAGGTAACATGATGTCAGTTCCTCAATGACGTGGTATGAGCCATCCTCTGTTCAGAAAAAAATGACTCATGTTATGGTTCATATGTGTATCTATAAGGAATTTAATATTGCACTGTAAATTATATAAACAAATTTGTACCTTTATAGGTTGATCATCGTTTGCAACTTCTGTACCCAATTGCCTGATAGGGCACTCAATGAGCCAAGAGCAGAATCCACTGCTCGATGATGGGCAGGTGCTGGAACAACTAGTGATGGAAGAGGAAACAATGGCTCATTGCGCACATGGCTTCTAAACTTGTCTCTCAATTTGGATCCTGACCTATCCTAGCGCATGCCTCTCCCGACCCCCTGAAATGATCTAATATCAAAGTAATTGGGCATTTTACCCAATTCAAGTTCGTCCCATAATTTCTTCAAAAAATACATCGAAACCTCATGATTGGAGTGTGGTGGATGGTCCACCACCACTGCCAAAAGTTTCTAGCTATGCCTGGGTGCCTACACCATCGAATTGAGATCCATGGCTTCTTCGGATCTATCTCTTCACCCATCTTAAAGTTCATAAAATATTGTTTCAAATCCATTTTTGTTATTTTTAATTCATTGACTTGTTTGTATGTTAGGCCATCAGCGTAAAATACACGCAATCCCTCCCGCCAACTACGATAGCTATCCAACTCTCTATCTAAAGCTTGTACAGACTATACAATCCCTTGCATACTATCTACAAGGTGTAACAACTGTGGAGGTGGATGAGGCTCATGTTTAATGGTATGGATATCTCTAATCAAAGAATCAATATTTGTCCTAATGGTCTGCCTCAACTGAATGGGTGGAGGTGGAGGTGGAGGTGGAGGGGGCGCTAGACCTAATAGCTCATCTATCTCAAACTCATCCATTCTATGAAAATAATCTGCATATATATACAAACATGGAAATTTACGATTACTATTTAATTTACATTTCACCTTCCAAAAAAACTTATAATTAAATACAATTTACCAACTTAAATATAAACAAAGGAAACTCACATAGATCTATAATATTATTAATAGGTGGGTCTATTTTAATAATAAGCATCATTTAAGAAATATTATCCACTTAAATCAAAGTATAAGAAATATTCTACAAAATAAAACATCATAATGCCCATGCAACTCAAACAATACTTTTTAACATCTAAAGATGCATTAGTATAAGTTCCATCAAAATCATAAAAATAATCATGAGAGAGAGAGAGAGAATAGATAATGAAAAAAATGACTCCACTGATTTAGATAATGAATAATCATCTCCTCTAGACTCCATTGAGGGCTCATTTTTGAGTAAGATTTTTTTTAGTTGGCATTTTAGGCCATCATGGTACATTTGTATATTTGTTATACAGAGATGGATGATTACAATACCTATGATAGTTGTACTTTGGGACCCATAATAGTTGACCATCTTGTTATGAGAGGCTTCTAATCATAGTTTAATAGTAGCGTTGTGTAGTTCATCTTTTCAAAGGAAGGTAACTTCCATGGAATTACAATTTAGTACCCTTGCAATATTTAACCATTATTGTCAATTAGGCTACCACTTTATATTTTCAACTTGATAGGATTCAATTCAACTACTCTCTTTTGGTTTTAACTAAATTCATTAAAGTCATAAGTTATATGTATGAACTTGTCAATACATGTACTACATTGTTGTGTTCTTTGCTAGAATCATGGGATGATTTAGTGATCACAACTAGTAGTACTACACTAAGTTGAAGGTTGAATAAATAGTAGGTTCTCTACTCTTGGAAGGGTTAAAACAAAAAAAAACTCTATTTTTTTTTTATATTCAATTTTATATTGGTATTTTCTTGTTCAAAGTTGCAACCCACAAAATGTGATTCCAATATTGATCTATATTTGATTCTTATTTTTATTAACTTTGCCACTAGTGTGATTTATTGTCCTCTTAACTTAAATCAAGCTATGTAAATTTAAAGCCTCGTAACTTTTGATAGAGAGCATATTTTTTCATGCTTTATGTGGCATTGAAAAGGTGGTTCATAAATCTTCATAGATCACACAATTATTTTCTAGAATATTCCCTCGTATTTTATATTTTATTTTTTGTGATTTCACTTTCTAGTCATTTACTTGGACACCTTGGCACTTGAAAATGACCGTCTTACATGAGATGGATTTGTTTGATATGTTTTATATGTATTGATTTTATTGATCTTTTAAATTTTTATTTGAGTAGGTATCATAGGTTTCTCTATTCATCCTTTTGTGGTAAAATTAGAAAGGGATAATTATGATTCTTTTGTAAAATGATATCCCGATAAGTTTTAGGTGGTGTAATCATTTTCCTTTTATGTATGGACTCATACCTAAACTAGAAACACTAGAAATTATATAATCTTGGTGTAACATCATTGACTCATGTAGGAGTGATTTGATCTAGTATCAAGATCATGATTCTATGTGTATTGCATTGGATATTGATTTCCCCCACACACTTTGGAATAGACTTTAGGAGATCCATGGAGACCCTCATATCTCTCCATTCCTAGAAGATCCTATTGTAGATTGTTTCATTCCCTTTGTAGATGAAGATCACATACCCTTCAATGGTGATACTTAAGAGGAAATTTATTATATCATAGGTCTTTCATGTTTTGAAAATTTAGAGGCTTGTCTCATTCTTCAAGTACTCATCCTATCAAGACCTAATATCCATCTTAAATGTTTTTTATTATTTTAGATTATTATCACCAATTCCATAAACTGAATTGATTTAGTCTAGCATGGCATTAATCACCTTCTAAACATGGCCACTTGGGATTCATATTTTTTCAATATATTATCCTTGTTTGAGGAGTTTAGAATTACATATTTGAAATATTATTTTGAGGATATTGATATCCTCTTTCATGATATCTATGCCATCATTGGAAACCCATCATATTATCTTTGGTGCTCATTCTACTTCGATCCTCACAAGATTCTTTATCATCATTTTGTTCCAACATGTGAATATTTGCGAAGTTTGTAGAGACACAAGTCTATTTAGATTTGAATTTCGTATTTACCCAACTTATTAAAATGACATTTCCAGTCACCAATGTATTTATTTCTTCCTAAAGGAAAAAAATATTGTTTGCAAGAAATGGATCATGTTTTTTCTTCAATCTTTCATCATTAGCACATGACCTACTTCTTTATGGGGAGTTTTGTATTCTCGTTTTATCTCTCTTATTAGGGGGGCATTTACTATAAAAAGCAAGCATTGGTTATTAGAGGAAGATAAAAGGATAAAGCAAAGAGAAAAAATAAGAAAAAGGACGTGTTATCATGGTTGTAATTATATAGTATATCTTTAGAGATTGGGCTAAGTTAGGAAGTAGTGAGGATTAATAGTGATACTTAGAGTACTATCAAATTAAAGAACCCTATTTTTCACACACACACAAAAAACCATTCATATTCATTCATTTTAAAGTTCAATTTAAACATAAATTAAACATCTAACTTTTACAAAAGAATCCTATAATTAAATACAACATTTAGAAATATAAATTTAAACATTCAAACTTTTACGAATGATTAAAATAGAGAGAGAGAGGGAGAGTAGGTAATTTGAGATACAACGAGTTAGAGAGAGAATAGATAATCTGAGAGATAGAGAGTAGGTAATGATAGAGAGAGGGTAATGTGTGAAAGAGAGAGAGGGGGGTAATGTGTGTGTGTGTGTGAGAGAGAGAGAGGGGATAATGAGAGATTGAGAGAGAGAGAGAGAGAGAGCATAATGACATAGATGGTAACGTGTATGTGTGTGTGAGAGAAGGGGGGTTTATTGTTGATTTTCATCTAGGGTTTATTGTTTGTTAATTTTTTAGGGTTTGTTGTTCATTTATTTTCTAGGGTTTATTGTTTATTTTTTTCTATTTGGGGTTTAGTGTTCGTTTTTCTATTCAGGGTTTATTGTTTGTTTTTTGTGTCTAATGTTTATTGTTTGTTTATGTTTTTGTTTTTTGTTTTTTTCCTACGGTTTTTACTCTTCATGGTTTTTGCAATATTTAAAAACTAAAAACTATTTTAAACATGAAATAAAATTAGAAAAAAAAAAACATTTTTCAAACTTTAAAACACTAAAATTAAAATATAACAATAAATTGACATTTTTTTAATGAAAAATATTAACAATAAATTAACATTTTTTTATGAAAAATAATAAAAATAAATAAAACAAAATATAAAAAATAAAACCATGTACTTGGAAGGAGGTAAAAAATGGTCTGGGGGGTTAGCTGGGATGAAAAAAATGGGTACCCGTGCTCCTCTGAAATGTTTACCCATTTTTAAAAAAGTGAAAATGATGGAAAATGGTTTTAAAATAAAAATAAATACATTCCAGAAATGGGTGCCCATTATTTTCAAACCGGGCGCCTCATTTGAAAAAAACGAGTGCCCGTTTAGCTTCGGGCGCTCGATTTGAAAAAAACGGGTGCCCGTTTTTGAATGGCTCGGGCACCCGTAGTGAAACGGGTGCTCGATGTGTAAAAATCGGGTGTTTCTAGCGGGCTCTTTTCCCAACCCACGGACTTTCGCAGGATTGGGACCCAACTTTAGGCATTTATAATATTTAAAATATTATTTTATAAATTTTATTTAATATATAAACATTTATATATATATTACTAATACATATAATATAATATAATATAATTAATGATATTAACATATATATATATATATATATACATTAAAAAACATATAAATCATGATATAAAATTTTATATTAAATAAATTTTGTTTACTTGGATCCCTCATATAATTTCCCATTTGGACACTCTTTCCCTCTAGCTATAGGCCTATCTCTCCTACTATCCCTAACACCTTGTACACTTGTTTGTACCCAAATCTCTCCTCCTATGTATCATACTTATAGATAAGCTCTCTCTCTTTCTCTCTCTCTCTCTCTCTCTCTCTCTCTCTCTCTCTCTCTCTCTCTCTCTTGTTGCAAGGTGTGCGCCCTTGGTCTCCTTGTGTTGTGCAATGCAGCGATCGGGTTTGTAATATGGCTTAAATGCCTCCCATGGATTCTATAAGTGTAGTGGTTGTATCGAGCATTAACAAGTCAAAATTTTGGTGCAAAAGAAACCACACTTGTAACAAGTGGTATTAGAGCTTGGTCATAGGTTCAAATGTAGCGCTCGGGTTTGTGACATAGATTACCTACCTCATGTGGATTCTATAAGTCTAGTGGTTGTATCGGGCATTAACAGGTTAATCTTTTGGTGCAATGACAACCACACTTGTAACATCTACTTCCATCCCTCCCTCCGTAGATCCCTTTCCCCTTCTATATTCCTCCTCCCACCTCCCTTTCCCAAACCCTCTCTCTCTCTCTCTCTCTCTCTCTCTCTCTCTCTCTCTCTCTCTCTCTCTCCCCTTCTATCCCTTTCCCACCCCCTCGAGCCCTTTCCCCTTATGGACTCCTCTCTCTATCTCTCTAGATCCCTTTCCCCTTCTCTCTCTATCTATCACTCTCCCCTATCCCTTGCCAAACCCCCCCTCTCTCTCTTTCCCTCCCTCTCTCACCCCCTCTCTCTTTCCCCCTCTCCTTCTCTCCCTCTCTCCCTCTCTCTTTTTTGATACTTCTATCTCCTCCCCTCTCCCCTCTCCCCCTCTCCCCCCCTCTCTCTCCCTATCTCCCAATTTCCCCTTGAAGAGAGATCTAGTTAAGGATCTATTGAGGATTTTCAGGTACTAAATTCTATGATGCACATTCTATTGTTTATTGGTGTAGTTCAACAATGTCACATAGAGGGGCACTTGATTCAGTAGTGCACACATTATTTTAGTTGGTTGAAGAGGGCACAATATGACATAAATTGAATTGGAAAACAATCAAAGATTCTTCAAAGATGTATTCATTTTGAATCTTAGATGCAAGTACATGGACCTTTTGGACACAAGAGTTGGCTTGTTTTTGTTAGAGCTGTATTTAGGGGGATTGGGATCCATGTGACTCAAGTGAGTGGGTGGATACATGGGTTCCATAGTATCTAATTCCTTTATCTCAAACAATATCCATGCCAAATAATGACATGGAAAGTTTAGTTGAGTATGACTATCTTTTAGATCTTCTACAACCAGGACATGTTTTTTGCAGTTGGTGCACTATAGGGGAATGAAGAGAGAACATACTATTAGTTGGAACGATGTGGACAAGGAAAGCAAAAGCTAACACAACTAATGATAGATGATGATGGGTTCATGTATCCTCCTTGACATCATCATAACTACCAAGGGAAGCATCAACATCATCAAAATCACCATCTCCTCTAGAGGTAGCCTCACTCTGTGGACCCGTACATACATCCTCACAGCTCATGCAAACATGTGCTAAGCTGGGTGCAACCCTCACCGCGTGCAACTGCTGTACCCAATTGCCCGATAGGGCACTCAATGAGCCAAGAATAGAATCCACTGCTCGATGATGGGCAGGTGCTGGAACAACTGGTGATGGAAAAGGAAACAATGGCTCATCGCGCACACAGTTTCTAACCTTGTCTCTCAATTTGGATCCCGACCTATCCTGGTGCATGCCTCTCCTGACCCCCTGAAATGATCTAATATCAAAGTAATTGGGCATTTTACCCAATTCAAATTCGTCCCATAATTTCTTCAAAAAATACATCAAAAGCTCATGATTGGAGTGTGGTGGATGGTCCACCACCGCTGTCAAAAGTTTCTAGCTATGCCTGGGTGCCTACACCATCGAATTGAGATCCATGGCTTCTTCAGATCTATCTCTTCACCCATCTTAAGGTTCACAAAATATTGTTTCAAATCCATTTTTGTTATTTTTAATTCACTGACTTGTTTGTATGTTAGGCCATCAGCGTAAAATACACGCAATCCCTCCCGCCAACTACGATAGCTATCCAACTCTCTATCTAAAGCTTGTACAGACTGTACAATCCCTTGCATAGTATCTGCAAGGTGAAACAACTGTGGAGGTGGATGAGGCTCATGTTTAATGGTATGGATATCTCTAATCAAAGAATCAATATTTGTCCTAATGGTCTGCCTCAACTGATTGGGTGGAGGTGGAGGTGGAGGTGGAGGGGGCGCTAGACCTAATAGCTCATCTATCTCAAACTCATCCATTCTATGAAAATAATCTGCATATATATACAAACATGGAAATTTACGATTACTATTTAATTTACATTTCACCTTCCAAAAAAACTTATAATTAAATACAATTTACCAACTTAAATATAAACAAAGGAAACTCACATAGATCTATAATATTATTAATAGGTGGGTCTATTTTAACAATAAGCATCATTTAAGAAATATTATCCACTTAAATCAAAGTATAAGAAATATTCTACAAAATAAAACATCATAATGCCCATGCAACTCAAACAATACTTTTTAACATCTAAAGATGCATTAGTATAAGTTCCATCAAAATCATAAAAATAATCATGAGAGAGAGAGAGAGAATAGATAATGAAAAAAATGACTCCACTGATTTAGATAATGAATAATCATCTCCTCTAGACTCCATTGAGGGCTCATTTTCGAGTAAGATTTTTTTTAGTTGGCATTTTGGGCCATCATGGTACATTTGTATATTTGTTATACAGAGATGGATGATTACAATACCTATGATAGTTGTACTTTGGGACCCATAATAGTTGACCATCTTGTTATGAGAGGCTTCTAATCATAGTTTAATAGTAGCGTTGTGTAGTTCATCTTTACAAAGAAGGTAACTTCCATGGAATTACAATTTAGTACCCTTGCAATATTTAACCATTATCTTCAATTAGGCTACCACTTTATATTTTCAACTTGATAGGATTCAATTCAACTACTCTCTTTTGGTTTTAACTAAATTCATTAAAGTCATAAGTTATATGTATGAACTTGTCAATACATGTACTACTTTGTTGTGTTCTTTGCTAGAATCATGGGATGATTTAGTGATCGCAACTAGTAGTACTACACTAAGTTGAAGGTTGAATAAATAGTAGGTTCTCTACTCTTGGAAGAGTTAAAACAAAAAAAAACTCTATTTTTTTTTATATTCAATTTTATATTGGTATTTTCTTGTTCAAAGTCACAACCCACAAAATGTGATTCCAATATTGATCTATATTTGATTCTTATTTTTATTAACTTTGCCACTAGTGTGATTTATTGTCCTCTTAAATTAAATCAAGCTATGTAAATTTAAAGCCTCGTAACTTTTGATAGAGAGCATATTTTTTCATGCTTCATGTGGCATTGAAAAGGTGGTTCATAAATCTTCATAGATCACACAATTATTTTCTAGAATATTCCCTCGTATTTTATATTTTATTTTTTGTGATTTCACATTCAAGTAATTTACTTGGACACCTTGGCACTTGAAAATGACCATCTTACATGAGATGAATTTGTTTGATATGTTTTATATGTATTGATTTTATTGATCTTTTAAATTTTTATTTGAGTAG
The DNA here is from genome assembly GCF_030272615.1 of Cryptomeria japonica. Lineage (NCBI taxonomy): Eukaryota > Viridiplantae > Streptophyta > Pinopsida > Cupressales > Cupressaceae > Cryptomeria > Cryptomeria japonica. The sequence continues at coordinate 796,469 of NW_026728853.1, read as the reverse complement.
GTATCATAGGTTTCTCTATTCATCCTTTTGTGGTAAAATTAGAAAGGGATAATTATGATTCTTTTGTAAAATGATATCCTGATAAGTTTTAGGTGGTGTAATCATTTTCCTTTTATGTATGGACTCATACCTAAACTAGAAACACTAGAAATTATATAATCTTGGTGTAACATCATTGACTCATGTAGGAGTGATTTGATCTAGTATCAAGATCATGATTCTATGTGTATTGCATTGGATATTGATTTCCCCCACACACTTTGGAATAGACTTTAGGAGATCCATGGAGACCCTCATATCTCTCCATTCCTAGAGGATGCTATTGTAGATTGTTTCATTCCCTTTGTAGATGAAGATCACATACCCTTCAATGGTGATACTTAAGAGGAAATTTATTATATCATAGGTCTTTCATTTTTTGACAATTTAGAGGCTTGTCTCATTCTTCAAGTACTCATCCTATCAAGACCCAATATCCATCTTAAAAGTTTTTAATTATTTTAGATTATTATCACCAATTCCATAAACCGAATTGATTTAGTCTAGCATGGCATTAATCACCTTCTAAACATGGCCACTTGGGATTCATATCTTTTCAATATATTATCCTTGTTTGATGAGTTTAGAATTAGATATGTTAAACATTATTTTGAGGATATTGATATCCTCTTTCATGATAGCTATGCCATCATTGGAAACCCATCATATTATCTTTGGTGCTCATTCTACTTCGATCCTCATAAGATTCTTTATCATCATTTTGTTCCAAGATGTGAATATTTGCGAAGTTTGTAGAGACAAAAGTCTATTTAGATTTGAATTTTGTATTTACCCAACTTATTATAATGACATTTCCAATCACCAGTGTATTTATTTCTTCCTAAAGGAAAAAAAATGTTGTTTGCAAGTAATGGATCATGTTTTTTCTTTAATCTTTCATCATTAGCATGGGACCTACTTCTTTATGGGGAGTTTTGTATTCTCGTTTTATCTCTCTTATTAGGGCAGTATTTACTATAAAAAGGAGGCATTGGTTATTAGAGGAAGATAAAAGGATAAAGAAAAGAGAAAAAATAAGAAAAAGGACGTGTTATCATGTTTGTAAATATATAGTATATCTTTAGAGTTTGGGCTAAGTTAGGAAGTAGTGAGGATTAATAGTGATAGTTATAGTATTATCAAATTTAAGAACCCTATTTTTCACACACACACAAAAAAACATTCATAATCATTATCATTTTAAAGTTCAATTTAAACATAAATTAAACATCTAACTTTTACAAAAGAATCCTATAATTATATAAACATTTAGAAATATAAATTTAAAAATTCAAACTTTTACAAATGATTAAAATAGAGAGAGAGAGGGAGAGTAGGTAATTTGAGATACAACAAGTTAGAGAGAGAATAGATAATTTGAGAGATAGAGAGTAGGTAATGATAGAGAGAGGGTAATATGTGAAAGAGAGAGAGGGGGGTAATGTGTGTGTGTGTGAGAGAGAGAGAGGGGGTAATGTGTGTGTGTGAGAGAGAGAGGGGATAATGAGAGAGAGAGAGAGAGAGAGAGAGAGAGAGAGAGAGAGAGAGAGAGAGAGAGAGAGAGAGAGAGAGAGAGAGAGAGAGAGAGAGCGCAATGACATAGATGGTAACGTGTACATGTGTGTGAGAGAAGGGGGGTTTATTGTTGAATTTCATCTAGGGTTTATTGTTCGTTAATTTTTTAGGGTTTGTTGTTCCTTTATTTTCTAGGGTTTATTGTTCATTTTCTTCTATCTAGGATTTAGTGTTCATTTTTCTGTTAAGGGTTTATTGTCTGTTTTTTGTGTCTAATGTTTATTATTCGTTTACGTTTTTATTTTTTGTTTTTTTTCCTATGATTTTTACTATTCATTTTTTTTGCAACATTTAAAAACTAAAAACTATTTTAGACATGAAATAAACTAAAATAAAAAAAATAAAAAACATTTTCAAACTTTAAAACACTAAAATTAAAATATAACAATAAATTAACATTTTTTTAATGAAAAATAATAACAATAAATTAACATTTTTTATGAAAAATAATAAAAATAAATAAAATAGAATATAAAAAATAAAACTACGTACTTGGAAGGAGGTAAAAAATGTTCTGGGGGGTCAGCTGGGATGAAAAAAATGGGTACTCGTGCTCCTCTGAAATGTTTACCCATTTTTGAAAACATGAAAATGATGGAAAATGGTTTAAAAAATAAATAAATATATTCCAGAAATGGGCGCCCATTTTTTTTCAAATCGGGCAACTCATTTGAAAAAAACGGGCCCCCGTTTAGCTTTGGGTGCCTGTTTAGCTTCGGGCACTCGTTTTTGAATGGCTCGGGCACCTGTAGTGAAACGGGTGCTCGATGTATAAAAATCGGGCGTTTCTAGTGGGCTCTTTTCCGAACCCGCGGACTTCCGCGGGATTGGGACCTAACTTTATGTATTTACCCTATTATATAATATATAAACATTTATATATATATTACTAATACATATAATATAATATATTTAATGATATTAATATATATATATATATATACATTAAAAAACATATATATCATGATATAAAATTTTATATTAAATAAATTTTGCTTACTTGGATCCCTCATATAATTTCCCATTTGGACACTCTTTCCCTCTAGCTACAAATCTATCTCTTCTACTATCCCTAACACCTTGTACACTTATTTGTAACCAAATCTCTCCTCTTATGTATCATACTTATATATGAGCTCTGTCTGTCTGTCTGTCTGTCTGTCTGTCTAGTTGCAAGGTGTGCACCCTTGGTCTCCTTGTGTTGTGCAACATAGTGATCGGGTTTGTGATATGGCTTAAATGTCTCCTGTGGATTCTATAAGTCTAGTGGTTGTATTGGGCATTAACAAGTCAAAATTTTGGTGCAAAAGAAACCACACTTGTAACAAGTGGTATTAGAGCTTGGTCATAGGTTCAAACGTAGCGCTTAGGTTTGTGACATGGATTAAGTACCTCCTATGGATTCTATAAGTCTAGTGGTTGTATCAGGCATTAATAGGTTAATATTTTGGTGCAACGACAACCACACTTGTAACATCTCCTCCCATCCCTCCCTCCCTAGATCCCTTTCCCCTTCTATATTCCTCCTCCCACCTCCCTTTCTCTCTCTCTCTCTCTCTCTCTCTCTCTCTCTCTCTCTCTCTCTCTCTCTCTCTCTCTCTCTCTCTCTCCCACCCCCTCGAGCCCGTTCCCCTTATGGAATCCTCTCTCTATCTCTCTAGATCCCTTTCCCCTTCTCTCTCTATCTATCACTCTCCCCTATCCCTTTCAAAAGCCCCCCTCTCTCTCTCTTTCCCACCCTCTCTCACCCCCTCTCTCTTTCCCCCTCTCCTTCTCTCCCTCTCTCCCTCTCTCTTTTTTGACACTTCTATCTCCTCACCTCTCCCCTCTCCCCCTCTCCCCCTATCTCCCCATTTCCCCTTGAAGAGAGATCTAGTTAAGGATCTATTGAGGATTTTCAGGTACTAAATTCTATGATGCACATTCTATTGTTTATTGGTGTAGTTCAACAATGTCACATAGAGGGGCACTTGATTCAGTAGTACACAAATTCTTTTGGTTAGTTGAGGAGGGCACAATATGACATAAATTGAATTGGAAAACAATCAAAGATTCTTCAAAGATGTATTCATTTTGAATCTTAGATGCAAGTACATGGACCATTTGGACACAAGAGTTGGCTTGTTTTTATTAGAGTTGTATTTAGGGGGATTGGGATCAATGTGACTCAAGTGAGTGGGTGGATACATGGGTTCCATAGTATCTAACTCCTTTATCTCAAACAATATACATGCCAAATAATGACATGGAAAGTTTAGTTGAGTATGACTATCTTTTAGATCTTCTAGAACCAAGACATGTTTTTTCAGCTGGTACACTATAGGGGAATGAAGAGAGAACATACTATTAGTTGGAATGATATGGACAAGGAAAGCAAAAGATAACACAACTAATGATAGATGATGATGGGTTCATGTATCCTATAGGTTCAATTGTTGTTGCAGGAACTTGGTTGCAAACATACATGATTATAAATAATGGCATACTTGCATTTGAAGACTATGAGAAACACAAAACCATTCTCATGTATTCACACCTTGTTATAGAAACATTTTTTTGTTGTTGAAGCATCATGCCAAACTAAAGATAAAAGAACTATGTATAGTTAGTATTGCTGATCATGAAGCAATATTGGATACTCTTAAGAAAAGAGATGACCCTTCAAGCACACTTGAATAGCATATCTATCTCATACCAATTGACTCTAAGGAGTGGAAGGTACAATTAATTGTTAACACTAATATCCTAAACTTCTTAGTTATCCGGGTAATTAAAATAATATTTCCTTGCAAGAAATTATAATGTTGACACTTTATGATTATGACATTTACAAGACTTGTACCAAATTACAAAGCTTAATAGACCCATAATGACCAAAACACCAACTTTTGATCTGCAAAACAATTTTGAAACAAAAAAAATAAAATATATATTGTATATTTATTGTGCTCTTTAATATATTTTAAATGCTTATATATTTGCAAAAAATGAAATTCAAAAGTGAAAATTATGGCCTTTTGAAGAAAAAGCATCAAATAGTTTTAACATGAAATGTATATAAAAAAAAAGAATTTTTTATCAAGGCTAACATGGATGTAAAGTATTCCTCTTCAACTTTATAATAAAATCTTGTTTTCAAAAAATGAACTTTTCGATCATAAGTTATAAATTTTTAAAAAAAAGGATCAAATTTAACCTATAATGATGATCCCGTTAGAAAAAAAAATGCTAAAAAACTAAATTCATCTAAAATGTAATTTTTAATATGAAAATAGGGGTTTTTGGGCCTTTTAAATGTAATGGAACCATTCATTTGGGATAAAAATGCTCCAATAAGAAGATATTCATGAGATCTAAGCTTCAAATCCATGTTTTCAATGTGTCATATTGTAGCAAAATTACGTGAAAAAATGCCAAACCTAACTCTCTCAATCCTCCCAAATACAATGAGTTAGCTAAAAGTTCCAACACAATAGAAAAAATAGCTACACTTAACAAATCTTACTAAAACTACATATGCAAATATGATTTAAATATATTTGAAAATCCTTTTTGATTCTCAAGATCACATGGAAATACAAGATAAGAGCATGCAAGTGTTCTTAAGATCATACAAAAAGTTCTAGTCTCTTAATAAGAAATAATTCAAGTATTGAAAACTCTCAAAAGTAAAGTTTGATACCATGTTACAAATCTAAAATAGATGCATAACCAAGATCTTTCTATGAGAGAGACAAACTATAAAACTATAAATGAAATAAAGCAATTATAGACCCACGATTCCAAGAGGTGTGTAAATATTAAGATGAAAATATTTCATTAAGAGCTCAAAGAGATTCTATAGAAAAATTACTATATGAGTCAAAGTACATTAGTGCCAACTTATATAAGAGCTTCACAATGTGCCAAAAAATGGCAAATTCAAACTAGTTAATGATTTTATATAGAACTAAGGAGAGCATGAAGGTGGAAAATCCAACCAATAAGGTGCAACCACCAAGTAGTCTAAAAATATCAAAAGTTTCACCATTGAAGTAATGGTTTTCCCTTTAAGGATGGGAACACCACCTATTATGGAAGGGAAGACCTCATTATCGTATCTTAGTCAAACTCACATTATGAATCTAAGAAATATTAATTATAGTATAGGAAAATCCTAGGACTAAGGGAAAAGTAAATAACCCACTAGGATAATGAATACGTAGACTAACACTCCTTATTCCTATTAGTTAATATTTACTCACTTAATCCACCTCTTAATCCTCATGTTTTGTCCCTTCTCTAATACACATGAAGATAAAATACTCTTCATAGTAGATTGGAAACTAACTAATTTAAATTATTTTTTCTACCCTTTTACTTAGTGTATGAAATAATAAACTCATGCTTATTATTATAATAGAGGGAAAATACAAAGAAATTTTGTAAACGAGCTCTACATTAGATGATCTTTTCAATATTAGCTCTAATGTTATTCTATTTTTTTAAAATTAATTCCTATTTTTTCAAGATAAAATATTTGACTAACCTAGGAAAATTCTTTAAACTATTAAAATAAAATTAACTAGCTAAAATAAAGAGTTGAAATTAAACGAGTATTCTTTACTATTACTAGAAATGATATCAGAAAAAAACAACACTAAAATGGAAACGAGTGAAGAGAGAGGAACTTGGGATCAAAGGTAGAAACTATATAGCTTGAATGCATATGTGGCATGTGAATTTCAATATGACACATTGTTTATATATGATTTTTTAATTATATCTATAAACAACTTGTCCGGGTTTCAAAATTCAACTTCAAGCTAAACTTAGGTAAAAAATATTAGTAGCTTCCAAAGATGATAAAGATATACAAATATAGTTTAAAATAATATTTAAATAAAATTAAATCAAACTAAAAAGGGGAAGAAAATAACAAATCCAATTCCAAGTGAAGAGCCAATAAGAAAGACCTCAAATCTAGAATAGATGAAGGTTTTGGTCTACAAAAGAGTTTTCTATTAATGGTTAAGGCCATCCTTTAGTTTTTGTAACTTCAATGATCATTGGGATGAAGAAATATTAAGAAAGTGTGCTCTCCTATCTTAAATGTGTCTAGGACTTGACAAAGAAATAAAAAATTCAAGTAATCTAAACTAAAATCTAAAATGTTGGCCTTGATAATGAGATCATGTGAACAAAAGATAACAATACAAACGACATACAATTTATCAAATAAAAAATACGTGAAGCAACAGCAAGTAAGTATATCAAAATCATCTATCAATCTTCATAAGATCAATGCAAGCAAGCCTACTATTTGAATATGCTTCTAATCTCCTCAAGAGTGTAATATAATGTTGGAGCCTTCACAAACTCTTCAAAAAATTATTTTAGACTTTATAAAGTAGTGGTAACAATCATGTAGAGTTCTATTGAGAGTAATAGCTTGATATAATGTGAGGTTGTATGACATATAATAAGTATGGATAAAAATAAATGAAATAGAGGAAGATAAGGGACACGCGAAACCATTCAAATTAACTCTAGTGTGGTTACCAATGACTTGAGTAGGTAAAAAATAATAAAATTCTAAAAAATTACATAATCTTGAACTACATAGACATGCCAGTCCATTGCATGTATGTTTATTTGTCACATTAGTGTCCAAATCGTTGAATCTTAACAAAGGGTTAAAAGAATAGGAAATGCCAAGTTCAATAAAATTATAGGATTAGTTTTGAGAAAAATCATCATGGGTAGAAAAAGGACAAATTAAAGGTTAAATTGAATCTTGAAACATAGTAGGGGAGATAAACACTAAAGTGATCTAGGAACATAATGTAAAATTATAAGGGTATACAATTGTTTTTCATTATAGTTATACAAGGTCTCCTTTCCCAATCTACCATTTTTACTTCCCTATCTAAATTGATAGATTCTTGATACTCTTCTCCATTAGACACCTATCTTCACTTTTCCTCAACTACATAGAATCCATGCTTTCTACCCTAAACCCTAAAAATATCAAAAAAATCCTCTAATATTTTTAGGATTGATGACAATTTTATTTTTATTGCTTCACATCGCCTCTTGGTTATGCAAGATACAACATAAAACAACATCCTATCTCATCTTTCCAATGCAACATTGTTTTCTTTTTTCCTTCTTCTTTGTAACAATCCACATCTATCTTCTTCCTCATCTTGAAACCTCCCAAATTCCTACCTGCATCTAATTTTAAGCACCAAAATAGGCCTCTCTCTATCTAAGACAACATCTCTTGAAAAAATATTTGTAAATAATTCCCTAAAATTATATTTAGCACACAAAGTACGCACAAACAATATGGATGACACCATATTTCACATTGTAAGTAAATCTTGGACCATGAAAATCTCCTAGGGGTCACACAAATCATCTCCACACATGTAAAGCACCATAAATGAATTTGAATATTAGTAGGGAAGTATACAAAAATATGTTTTGCTAGCTTAAACCTTTTAATTGTCCTTGCGAGAAATCAAGGAGGGGTCTTTATAAAAATCCATGAACCTTTTGTTTAAGAACTATAACACACAATAAATTCTAGGTGAACTAAACACAAGTTGAATTCATCCTATGATCTCATGTGATCCTTCCCTACATATGAAAAGATACATAGATCTTATCACTAGGGTAAAAATGACTAGCTAAGAATAAACACAATTAATATTATGTTGGATGGATCCCTAAACAAGTGGTTGAATTCAAAATTTGAAATCATGGTGGCAAATGTATGAAAGTATACGGTTAAAAATACTACAACAAAAATGTCACTCTTCGTCTTGCTTAGTACTCATTTTAAAAGCTAAATACATTTTCATGTAAATGTGAACATGGTTTCATGAATAGTCCTCGTTTACATCAACATATTTGTAACACTTATTTGCATTAATATAATAATGTTATTAAGGATGTAACTAATGATGACCATCTTGAATAGTTCAAAGAAAAATTATTTAGAAAATTTAATTAATTATTAAGCAATTCAATTAATTTATTAAGCACACATATGTTGTAGTAGTATAAATTTTGGGGCACAATCTTACTTGTTTCCTTCTAACTAATCTAAGGGATATATCTAACCTTGCACGATAGAGGAACCAATATTCTATTGATAGGTGGATAAAACTCGAACATCTAATTCAATGTCATATAGATAGAAAGATAATTCAGGTGTATGATAAACATATAGATTTTTTGAAAATGAAAACCTTTATTGTGATTATTAATCATAATAAAACATATTATAAACACACATTATAGTATATTACTATGTGACAAAGATCTTCCTTACTAATTACTATAGATTTACAAATTATTTCTATTTTTCTTATTTAAGATGTGAATAACACAAAAATACATTTAATAATTCATATTATTCATATAATTTCTCTGCTATACTATATATCATATCTTTTCTAAAGCTTCATAAACTCATTTTTTATATATATTTGTGTCTATTTATATTTTTATAACATGTCATTTATCATGTTTTCATTTGACCTGTACCATTTAAATATCCTTGTCATCAACACATTAGTTATAGCTCTTTATTAACTTGCACTCTTTCGTATAGCGTTTAGCATGTTTTCATTCGTCCTTTACTAAGATGTTTAGCATATTGATCAATCAACTACCCTCTCAATTGTAAAAAGCATTTATTCAACCAATGGAAAGATTATGAAAATGAAGGTGAAGTAATGAACGTGAAATGGCGAGAGGAAGGAATTGTAGAAAACAGAAGTTCTGTTGTGTGGCGTGACTAGAATAGAAGAGGACTGAAAACGGCTTTCAATCAATGTCCTTATGCTGAAATCGCCACAGGAGAAGCGACACCATATTTTTTGTTGAGTAGTGGTGGTGGTGGAGCGCATGGAGAATCGTCACAGGTGGGGCTGGAAACTGACTGCTCCACATTGTTCTCTGCTAAAGCAAATTTTTTGTGTACTCGTGATGGTGGTGGAGCACATGGAGAATGGCCACAGGTGGGGCTGGAAACATCTTCTTTCTTCATATTCTTAAGTGTATTATGATCTGACGGTGGTGGTGGAGGAGCGCATGGAGAACTGCCACAGGGGGGGCTTGAAACAGCTGACTGCTTCATATTTGTATGCTCTGATACAACAAATTCTTTGTTGAGCAATGGTGGTGGTGGAGAGCATGGAGAACTGCCACAGGTGGGATTTGAAACAGCTGACTGCTTCGTATTGTTGTTTGAAGGATTTGGGAGGTTGTGTCGAGCGGATACATGAGCCATACAAATAAGGGAAAGCACAGCGAACATTGTGTTCATTTTCATGCGCAACAAACTTGCCATGTTTAGGGTTGAGAGTGTATATTAGCTCAAATGCAGAGAAAAATCTTAATAACCAGATTAGGGTTGTAACCGAAGATTGAGATTGGTTCCAATGCATCACCGCCACCCATTTATAGGGGGAAAATAACTTCCAAACAATTTCTTCCAAGATGTTCAAAGTCGTATGGCGTATTGGAAACGAAGAAATTGGCAAATTATGTATTAGTTTACTATATTTTTTTTCTTAAACGTGTAGCTAATTTTTCTCAACAACAGTTAATTTTCTTCATTTCATATACTGCCTCTATTCAAACTAGAAGCTTTGACCGAGTAACCCTTACATTTTATTAAAATACCAAGGAAATAAACATCGTGAATTATATGAGATCTAGTGTTAAACATGAAACAATCTCTTTATTTGAAACAAATAAGTCTTTATCATTTGAATTTTTTTCTGTATGACCTCTGGATCACACATGTTTTGTTATGGACCATTCCAAGAATGATGAAAATATATGGATAAAACTAGGTTGACTGAATATGGCAATCAACTAATTTTATTTAGAATTATCACATATCAAATAACCAAATCAAGGAATCTTGAAATAAGAAAAAAATAAAAGACTTAACCATTTTTTATAATTGATAAATTGTTAGTTAATATTTAAATAATTTTCTAATCACTACTTACAATCAATATTTCTTATATTGGTTGGAAGCAAAGTTAAGAATTTTTAAATAGTTTAATCTCAAATTTTGGTCGATTCATCTTGAAAACTATGGGTTTTGATTTTGGGTACAACATATTTGATCTTTCATGTAATTATAATCTATATTGTATGAATTTGTTCCAATAGAATGTACACCTTAAAAATATGTTCATCTATTTCTTTGTAGTAAATGAATACACAAAGGCAATGATTATAAGCACATTTAATAATATTAGCAAGGTCATAGGTTATCATGCCCTATTATACGAGCCATTGATCTAAATGGTACATTGAATTCAAACGATTTATTATATTTTGTTTATTATTGTAAAAACTTTTTAAGCTGACTTGGCAAGTTGTAAAATGACTCTTATATATAAGAGAGATCATTGTAGACATTTTGTAAGAGAAAAAAAAAGATATAAGGCAGACCTATTATGCGAAATATAGGTTAAAGGTTTTATGTAAAGAACAGAGCAGAAACTGGTACTGGATCTGGCATTATAGATGCTATTGTAAAGCAGTACAAGATACTATATTTGTATAATCCACATTGTAAGTCAGTGAGACTTCCCATTGAGCAGTGAGCTCTAGGCAATTGGCCTTCCTGCATGTGCAGGCCTGTCTTGTAAGTAATATTCTCTCATTGGCCAGTAAGTGAATATTGTGGGTCACAAATCCACTGAGGTTTTTCCCACACCGGGTTTCCTTGTTAAATCCTTGTGTCATGGTGTGCTTTTCATGTGGATGCTTTTAATTCTGTTTATTGCACTATTTCTTGCATACTGGTACACTGTTATAATATGTTCTACATGTTTTAAGTTAATAAATTCAATTCACTGGTCAGATACTGAGTCACCCCCCCATCTCAGTATCTGTGGGAATCATAACATAATCACCCTCTAAGTGTTTTCACATTCCTAATCCAAGGGGTTAAGAAGAGGTCACTTCTCAAACCATTAAGGCTCTTAGAAAATGCTCAATGCCTTTTCCCTTCCACAAGCAAGCCCACATGGGCTTTGACCATCTTAAACCCCACTTTAACCTTTGCACATTTCCCCAACCCTTGGTTAAAGGCTTACCCATTAACCCAACCATCCATGGTAACCCTCAAGTCCCTTCAAGCCTTAAAGGCTTTGACCATTCTAACCCCACTTTAACTCTTGCACATTCCTCCAACCTTGGGTTAAGCACAAATCCATCAAGTCAAGCATTAATGGCTTCCTTCAAGTCTTCTAAACCATTTCTATTAACTAATTGTTGTATTTGCATTAAACTCATTTTTCATTTCACAAATTTGATTTTAAGGCCTTCTAAACCATTTCTTAAAGGCATTTTAATCTTCTTTGTGTACCACTTGTGTATTTTAGTTCACAAAATGATGGGTCCCATTTTCCATGGAATAAATGGGGCATGTTGTGAAACTTCACAAGAAATTTCCCCCATCAAGATAAATTAGATAGTTTTAGTTCATGCGATAAAATAGATTCAAATCGAATACCTATCAAATACACTCAAATAAAGATTATCTTATCGGTCCACTAGTTTGATATTAACCTTCATGAAATCTCAGTTAACTTCTTGATTATGTGCAAGTGATTCATTCCTTCCATCAAGATATTATAGGAAGTTCAATAATTTTTTAGGCTACATATATATGATCTTTCCTCTAATCCAACCATGAATAGAGCCTTGCAACTAGTCAAGCATCTATAGCCCAAAAAGGTTATCTCTACCAATATTCCCAAACATTGGTCCATTGCTAGTCAAGCATCTATAACCCTGGTAGAGTTGATTGGATAGCCTGATATTTATGGATACATAGACACACATATTCCTTTTGTACTTTTTGTTTTGATATTTCAATGAAGCTCATTTAATCCCATTTTGCAGGCATTGAAGCTTGCTTCCAAGTTGAATACAATAGTGGTAGCGAGGATGATCTTTAGGTTTTTCATCTAAAAAATTATTAGCACTACTTATAACATCCCTAAAAGACTCTAATATGGTATTAAATGTATAGATTTTTTTTAGCTAGTCATCCACTTAGTTAATACTATGAAAAATGTGATTTACTCAACAATCGTGTTCACTTGGCCTTTTATACATATAGATGAAAATCTATTTTGTGGCCTAAATTAGCAACTACATACTTCAATTCATGAATAACAAATCTATTGCCTCATTTATTGCACTAAACCTTGATGTAAGCCTATCATTAATGATAATAATTATTCTCCTAGCCTTGGTACTGGTGTGCTCATGTGAGCAGGTTTTGGTGTGATCACGCCTACCAATATTGGATGCGTCTATTCTAGCTCCAAAATGACAGTACAGATTGAATAACACGCGTGTTAGTCACGTGTTTTACACCATCGATTTTGCAATTAACGACTACAATTGACTAACTTGTCGCTAACACGCTGTACAAAATTTTTGTTTTGTTGACAATGCTATTTATCTCACTAGTGGGTAAGGCAATTGGCATTTTTAGGTCCTATTACGTCACAACATCTTCATCGAGTTTTCAAGATGGATTCTAATTTGGTCAAAATGATTGTTGAATGTATTTTAGGGAATGAATTTATGGTATAGGGTCAATTTTGACATGGCTTCCCGATTCTTGGTATCTTTGCCAGATTTAGGTGAACATGAGGATGACATATCGATCCTATATACTGCGCTACTAAATAATGATTTTATTGGTGGTTTGGATGTAGTTTTGGAAGTAGCCTTGCTAGGTTATGGAGTTCCCATGCCACAAGACATTGAAGCTTTTTGGGTATTAGAGACCCCTATTCAGTTCTATCAATTCCTTGAAGGATTTTGGGATACCACTATACAAGAACATGGGGAGAAATCACACCGAGCATGCCACTTTCTCAAAAAAACCCTAGGTATAATTCTTGACATGTGGTCCCTAGGAAAAAATAAATTCATAATGTGGATTATGCTCTTTGATAGGGACAACTAATAAATGACCCTTATTCTCAATGAAATTTTGATTTAAATATTTACTGTTCATATCCTGGCACAATGGATACCTCAATTTTGACATGATCCATATTTATAAGCTCTTTTGGGGACCACTGGAAATAAATCTTATTTTTGAATTATAATTTACATTTTGCATATTAATTCAAATCTACTTATTTCACCTTCTATAATTCCAGGTGTGAATTACTTGTGTTAATTTGTAACAAGTTAAGCTTTGTTTTTAGACTCAATCACTTACCTTTTAATAACTATGTTTAACAATAGTTAAAATGTTACTATAGATATTTTTACACATCACCTTGAGTATTTATACCTAATGTACCTCGTGATATGTACAAATTTTGTAATGTTTACCACATCTATAGTACTTATAATATTTATATTTTGTACAATATTTACAACTTTAATGTTTGATTATATCACTCATGTTGTTTTAGGGTTGACAATAATGTTTTCGAAATTATCAATCTATGGGTAGTGCCAATTATTCTCCATCTAATGTTGAGAGTTTGTATGTACTTTCACCTACTATCTAAGAAAATTGGTACGGACCAGTCCCAAGTTTTGTCAAACTTCTTTTTTGACCCCTTTCTCTCCTAAGATTTATCCCAATACAGTATAAGATCTGAGATACAGAAGGATTTTACTTTGTCTCTCCTATTGAACCATCTCTTTACTACATGTTGATGTTTGTTCATGTGATTGATAGCTCTATTGCATTTTTCATCAAGGTTTATGAGCTACAATAAACTATCTTCTTATTTGTTTTCAAACCCTAGATATTCTTGAGTGAATTGGAGTGTGGGAACCTTTAAGTTAACTGGTAAAATTGGATCTATTCCATGAACTAGATGATATGGTGAATTTCCAAGGGCACTCTTGTTGCGAGTTCTATCTACCCATAAGGCATATTTCAATAATGCATGCCACCATCTAGGATTTTTATCAAACGATTTCTTAATGATATCAAATAGATTCTTATTGGTGAATTCTGCTAACCCATTCCCTTGAGGATACTAATTTAAAGAAAACTTAAGAATAATCCCTATTTCAAAAGTCAAAATTTACAAATTTTAAAGATCAGAAGGTAGGGCCATTGTCACATATTGGGGAATGTGAATTTTAGAAGCGAGTAATGATATTATCCTCCAAAAATTGAATGAATACCTCTATGCTGCAAAATCCGAAATATCCCGCTTTGGCCCAACATGTGCAACAATGTGTCACTATGAGTATATATCGATGTCCAGATGAAGGATTAATCATTCCAATAAAGTCAAGCCTCCATTGATAAAATGGTCTCATTTCAACAACTGGTTGTAGTGGTTGAGCAACATATTTTACTTTATCTACAAAGATCTGGCAAATATGACAACACTTAATATGTTGGTGCACATATTTAAAGATAGTCGGCCAATAATATCTATCTCTGAGAATAGCATGGGTTGTGGCAATATTTCCACCATGCCAGTACCAAACTTGTCATGAAATTCATGTAAAACCTTGTGTGCTTCTTGTCTATCTACACATCTAAGGTATATATCCTCGTGGTCTTTGTAGAATAAATTCCCATTCTTTACCATGTAGTTTTGAGCCTTGAGATTTAATTCTCTCCTTTGCATCTTGTTCACATGATTAGGGCATTGATTAGTAATTAGCAGGTGTAGGACATCTTTATACCATTCATCCTAAGACATTTCATCCACTAAGTACTGCTAACTAATCAATCTTGGATCTATTTATGCTATAGCCTGAAATAAAGCATGCCTTTGGATTAGTCTCATGGGTGTAATTTCTATGTCAAACTCCTAGAGGATAGTCACCCATTTTTCTCTCCTTTCCCCTAGCTCATTTTGCATTAATAAAATTTTAATTGATGCATCTGGTACTATGGCTATGACTTTACTCCTCAAGATATAGTGCCTAATTTTTTGACTACTTTAACTAGTGCATATGCTTGTTTCTCCATATTGATGTATCACAACTCAACATATTTAAAAGGACAACTCATAAATGCAATGGGTTTTTCTTCTCTTTGTCCTACTTTCTAAATTAAAGAAGTAGCACAAATATGCTCTTAAGAAAAAAAGTATATAAAAGGGTTTAATATAATCAGGACTTGATAGCATAGGTGCTTCAAAAATAACTTTTTTAATATTTTCAAATGCTTCCTTATCTTTTTTGGTATATTGTATTTTTCATCTTTCTTGAGCATAGCATTCAGAGGTTGTA
This sequence comes from Cryptomeria japonica, assembly GCF_030272615.1. NCBI lineage: Eukaryota > Viridiplantae > Streptophyta > Pinopsida > Cupressales > Cupressaceae > Cryptomeria > Cryptomeria japonica. The sequence continues at coordinate 780,593 of NW_026728853.1, read as the reverse complement.
CAATCTGTACAAATCCTATAATCAATTTCCTCATGAAATTGATCTTATTGAAATAAGATTTCAACTCCCTACTACCTAGGGGTTGTAACTTCATTAGGGTATTACTTTATTTGGGATCAATAGAAATCACTATTTCTAATATAACATGCCCCAATAGTTTACCTTCAATTACCCCAAACATTCACTTCTTTGGGTTAAGTGAAATCCCAAATTGTTCGCACATCTTCAATACTCTCCTTAAATCGTAAAAGTGATATGCTCATCTTTTAGAAAACATTTTCAGATCATCCATATATTTGATGATGCACTTTCCTATTAAGTATTTTAATGCAATATCCACAACTCTCTAAAAATTAGCATGTGCATTAATCAATCCAAAAGACATCCTTCTATAGGCAAAGGTTCCCCATTTAGTGGTAAAGGTTGTTTTTAACTTATCCCACCTATCCATCATAACTTGATCGTAAGTAGAGAAACCATATAGGAATGATATCATTTGGGATCCATTTACTATTTGTAATACTTCATCCAATGATGGTAGGGTATAATTGTCTTTTTTGAAAGCTTTGTCCAGATTTTTGAAATACACACATAACCTGATATCTCCATTCTTCTTACGAATAGGTACCAAATTAGCTACCTACGTTGAGTGATTGACAATAAAAATAATCCTAACCGATAAGAGCTTTTGTACTTTGTTCTAAATAAAGGGTTCTATTAAGGCATTGTTAGGCCTCCGTCTTTGTTTGAAGGGATTAGCATTTGGCTTTGAGGGAATAGTATGCGTAATTATAGATGTATCAGAAGTCTTCAAATCTTCATAAGTCCATGCTATAACATGTATATATATTCCTTTAAGAATTTCTTAATACTTTCACGCTCTATTTTTGAGCACACCTTTCCAATAAGGGCATTTTTAGGATCTTCTTCAATACCCAAATTATGTGCATCACTTTGATCACCACTGGTTTTAGGCAAATTAATTTGTTTCAACACTTGGTATATATCAAACATCCTTTCTAATCTAATAATACTTTTTGGATTACTATTTCTTTTCATGACACCTTTTTAATCTTTAACTTTTTCATCTAAATGCTCATTTTCATCAATAATCTGTGCTTACAATATCCCTAAATTATTGATGAATTGTAAATGTGTCTGCCATCTTCAAACACTTGTAGATTATGAATATTATCAAGAATGGAGGGAAATAGAAATAATTCAATAATGAACTTCTTCAACCTAGATGAGGTTAATGACTCCAGAGAGCTAGATAATCTTCTTTATGGTTGAATTGTTGGGGTATGTATAATATATTGAAAGCATCAAAACTCAATCAAATCCCAAATACTATGCCGATAGCTTTCTGGCCTTTTGTAATAGTAGACATATTACCTTCCAACTTGTTTAACTACTAAAATTGAGTCACCCAACACTTTTAATATTCTATCTTTCTTTCTTAAAGCTAATAGTAAGCTATGCATCAATACTTCATACTAAGTTACAGTGTTGGTGCATTGAAACTGAAGTCTATATGCCACCAAGAAACACTTACCTTGCGGATTGATTAATTCCACTCTTACTCCAATTCCTTGTTTAGATTTGGATCCATCAAACTTGAGAGTCTAGACCTGATCATCTTCTGGCACTGATTGCTCTTGGGTATGTGTAGGATCATGGTGGGCCAAGCTAGGCCTTTAAGTGGTGATGAAAATTAAAAAAAATAGAGTTAGGAAACTTGATGTAAAAATTTGAATAAGTTATCAATATTATTTCAAAAATGTGTAATAATAGAATCTTTAGCAAATTGAATGTAGTTTCTAAGCTAGTAGTTTTTTTTTTTGAAAAAAATAAATCTATTTGTCAAAAATTTGAAATTTCAATATAGTAGTACTAAAATTTCAAGAAAAAGATAAGAAGCAGGTTTTTGTCTAACCATCCTAACCACAATCAAATCTGAATATATTTTTAGAAGATTTTAGATATAAGTAGAAGACTCATGTCTCGATGTGACACATATTTTTTTTAATTTTTTTTCGAGGTAAATAATTAATTAAGAATTTTTTGCTACAACTTTTTAAAAATATAAAAAATCATGTGTTTGACCACCATAACTTGGTCAAAACTTTATGAAATTCTTTTTTATTTTTTATCCTAGTATGTGAAACATAGAATGTGATACATATTTCGGATTCAAAATATGTGATACTGTTTGAAAGTTATAGATGTTTTTCAATCAACCTATCAATTGAGACTTTAGTCATAATTAAAATAGAAAATGAGTAATAATTTTTATTAAATTCAAAATAAGGCATAATTTATATTGGTGGAAAGTTGAGAATCTACTTAAAAAATCCTTTTCATTTCATCAGTTTGGGGTAAAAGAAAAGTCATCAGCCACATGGGTGAAGTCTAGAAAAGCAAGGAAAAATCCTAAACATGTTTATTGTGTTGTGTTTGGCATGTCTTAGCCAAATACCAAAAAAATCCCAAGGAAAATCCCAAGGCTAGAGATTTTTGTTAGAGGTAACATATATCGGATATATCTGTAGGTAACATATATTTGATTCCTATTAGTTTATTTCTATAAATGTAATAATATATAATATATTATAATTTCTTATATAATTATGTATAATATATAATATTGGGTGGTTGCAAGAAGTTGAGTCCCACTTTTGGGCAAAAAGTGGAAGTGTTTTATCTGTTTTTCAATTTTTCTGTTGATTGATGTCAATATTTGATACACTTAGAGATTGAATCTCTAAAAACTTCAGTAATAGAAAATGTAGTGCTCAGAGTCTACTTTTTAAATATGTAATTTATTTTAATACCCACATGCTAGAAATCCCTTTTTAGTAGGCATGTTTAAAAACCAATTTTTCAAAATGCCCATTTCAGGACCATACCACACGTGTACAACCACCCTTTTTTGATGCAAATAAATGAATTTTTGCAAATCCTTCTAGGAAATGATACCTAAGACACCAAATATTGATGAGAATATTTTTTCTTATTTTTTTTATTGAATATATATATTTTTTATTAATTTTTAACTGACAATAAAGTATATTTTCAAAACATCGGGTGTACGACCACCATAATTTGATGAAAATTTCATATTTTTCAATTTTTTTTAATATTCAAAAGAATTGTATGTAGATTGATGTCATATAATTTATTTTTTTTAAATCCTAAAAACAAAAAAATTATTAAAGTTTTAGTGAACCTTGGTATTTTAGGTTTAGGTTCCACTTTTGATTAATAAATTATACAAAAATAGTAAAAATAATCTTATCACTATAAAATTTACATTTATGAAATCAGGACACTAGAAACTCTAATGGGTTTTCATTTCGTCAAAAAATTCAATCAGAAAGGCCCCTAAAAAATTAGGCCAAGGTAGGAATCTGATGTCATTTTTTACCTTAGTCATTTTTTTGGAGGTCCAAGCATAGGCTTGGTGGGACCAAGGCTATCCCGAAGCAAAAAAAAATGCTAAGGGTTGTTTCCCACCCCTAATTTTAACAAACGAGCGCCCGTTTTTTAAATTCAAAAAACGGGCGCCCGTTTCGCTTTGTACCATTGAAAGCAAAATGGGCACCCATTTTTTAAAACGGACACCTGACTATAAAACGAGAACCTATTTCATTAAATAATGTACATCCATTTCTGAAAAGATCCATTGGGCCAGAATTTCACCCACAAGCACAAATCCCAATGATAGAATGATTTTTCAATCATTGCTTGACAGGTACGATCTGCAAAGAGAATGTTTTGATTAATCACTCTTTTTTTGTCTTATTGTCAATTTGGTAAGGAGATCGATTCGAATACAAAATTTAGTGTAGCCATGGGATCAAATCCACACAGGAAGAGGCAAAGGAAGGTTCTGACAACTGAGGAGATTGCAGCAAATAGGGAGAAGGAGGCAATACATCAACTAGAGAGAAGATCAAGAATGAGACAAGGAGCTTCAAGTTCCACAATCGTTTCAGAAGAAGCAAAAATCAATGAGACCATAAACACTAACGAAGGAAACACAATAGAACCATTTAATTTAGGTGCATCTTCTAATCCATTATAGGATACATGTATGTCTTCACAACCCTATGTTTTTTCTCATGAAGAAATTGGTGATTTAGTAGAAGCAGGCTACTTATTGAATCAAACGCCAATTGAAAATCAAACCCCAAATGAAATTAGAACTTAATTTGAAACTAAAATTGAAATCCAAATTGAAACCCCAAATGAAACTAGATCTCAACTTGAAACTGAAATTGAAACCGAATTTGAAATTCCAAATGAAATTGAAAATCCACCTGCAACTAAAACCAATAATGTGTATGTCGACATGGAAACACCAATAGAAAATGAAACATGTTTGAATGATAATCAAACAAATGAAAATTTTGAAATTAAATGTGATGTACTAGACAACCTTCCTGTCTTGGTTTCATGGAGATAGATTAGGACACATGCAAATAGATTGTTTAGACATTTTTTTTATAATAAGAAATTTGGGTTTCAATGTCAATTAATGGTACAACTAATTAAAATGACTAAAATGTGAAAAGTGATGAAGAAGTTAGGCTTTTATGTCAAACCCAAGAAGAAGGGCGAGTCTTTAAAATAGGTTGTATCGATTGTTGCTAGCGCCTTCGATACAATCGGAAATAAAATTCGTTCTGAAAATAAAAATGCAGCATGACGGGCAATAACAACAGCTCTACTAAGCCAAACAACTTCTAATAAAATAATGATGAGTAACATAAGTGGATATCTTAATATTCATCGTAAAACTTTGTCAGGAGCTGTAAAAAGAAGAGTTAATTTTGAAAGTGAGCCGGCAAACAAATTGTGGACTTTTAGTGGTAGACTACCAAGCGCTGATATGAAACTTATTGGTGAAGTAAAAAATTTGATTGAAAAATTCTGGCACGTTAATACGAGAGTATCATGTAATGTTAGAGATGTTCTTAAATTAAGAGTTGGGTCAAAAATTCGTGATCCACATCCAAAACACCTATTGGACATGACTCAAACTGAATTGTACAATTTTTTTTTGGATGATAAGGTGTTGACTATTAACATTTGTCAAAGGTCTTTTGAAAAGTGTAAAACTTGGTGTGTTCGAATTAACAAGGAAAGAGTCACATGTTGGAAAACTCATGTTCAATTTCGCTACCATTATGATGCATTTCAATATATACGTGTTACCATGCATAGTAATGGAATGTTCCAAGAATGTGGTATAAATATACCACCTGAAAATATAAAGGAGTTTATATGAAGTTTGTTTTGCAACCAAATAAGTGAACAAAATTTTCTTTTCAATGCATGTGTTTTCGGTGTATGTGATATATGTGGCAATCTTGCATTGTTGGATGAATGTTTGCATGCAAATATTTCAAATGAATTTGGACAAGAATTAGTTGATGTTAAAAGATTTAAAACTGTTGAGTATCCATTGAAGGATGGAAAGGTTGGAAGACGATGCGATCTAATCACTTAAAAAGTTAGTGTTCATGCATTTATGAATTAATTTAAGAGTAACATCATACCTAAATATGTTAAACACACTCAAAATGCTAGATGGCTCGATTGTCAGTTTCGAATATGTAAGGATTAATTTCCTATTGGTAGTATAATTTTGGTTTTTGACTTTGCAGAGAACTACACACTTGCACCACAAGATGAGGTCCAATCACAATACTACAATTCAGTGCAAGTATCAATTTTTGTCCATATTGTCTATAGGCATGCACCAGATAGTACATAAGAGGATCACAAAATTTTGAGAGAGTACCATTTCTATATGAGTGATAATAAATTACACGCATTTGAGTTTGTCCAGTATTGCTTCAAGACCTTTTTTTAGAATTTGAGGGAGAGATAAATTCAGATGACACAACATCTAATATGGTCTGATAATTGCATAGGGCAATTCAAGAATGCTAGAATGTTTTATTGGTCGAGTAGGATTCATAAGAAAACTAATATCGAACACATGTGGAGTTTTTTTGAGGCTGGACACGGGAAAGGAGAACATGGCGGTGCCAGTGCATGTGTTAAGAGAGCCCTCTGCAGAGATAAACTCAAATTTGAGGAAAAGGCTAAGTTTAAAAATGCAAGTGCAATTGTGGATTGGTATAGTGTAGCTTTATTCACAAGATCAATTCAGAACTCTACAATTAGATGTTTCTTCTATCTAGTTAAAGAGGAGAATATCCTTCCAAGATATGATTGTGATACAATCAATGGGTCAGCTAGATGGCATTCATTTAAGAGTTCTAATTCTAACACTTGGACTATATGGACTAGAGAGATTGCATGTTTTTGTCAATTTTGTGTTGCAAGTGAATGGGAAGAATGTGAGAATATGGAATGGGTTGAAGAATGGCAACACAAATCCTCAACACCTAGTGAGACACAATATCAAGATATTAGAAGAAATGAAGACCCAGATCATGCATTTGTATCAGAAGATTATGATCTTGTTTCAGACCTCATACAACTTGGTAATTTAATTCAATTTCTTGTTTATAACTTTAAATTATACATTTTTATGTATTGTCATATAATTTATGAGTGGGTTTGAATTATAAATTGTAACAACTTTTATTTCTACATGTACTTAAATTTGTTTTCTAGGACATGTGTATGCTGTTGTTGGACCCGAGGATAATGATGAGTAGGTTGAGTATTGGCTAGCTAGATGTGTAGAACCTAAGAAAAAGTTGATATGTGATCAAGTAGATGATGATGGTTTTCAGTATCTAGTTGGGTCTATTGTGGTAGTTGGTACATGACTACGCAAATACTTAACAAGAAGGAATGGCTTACCAGATTATGAAGATTACCAATCAGAAAAGAAGATTATACACTATTCTCATTTGGTGGTGGAAACAAACATCAAATTAGAAAGATACAAAGGTAGACCTGCTAATAAGGTGGACAATTTCAGTAGAAGAGCATGAGGCAATCATAGACGCATTGTAGAAGAGAGAGGATATAGATGGTACATTAGGTTGAATCAAATTTATATGCATGTAAGTTCGTGTTACTTGTGTGAACTCTTTTATATTTAATCATGATAATTGTTTTTCTTTGTCCCTTTAACATTGTATTTGTCTACATTTGATACAATTTTGGTTTCATAAACAACATTGTATTAGTTATCTCCTTCTTAATGCTATTTTGTGCATATTGTAATTGTGTTACAATCATTGTAATTTTTTATGATATATTTATTTTATCGCAATCTCTTCATAGATTAATTGTAAGTTCTTGATTTTATTATTATTTTAAGAATAGGATGTTATTGTAAATTGGGATAATTATTTTATTAAATTATAAACTGTTGCACTATAAGATTATCAACCACAATGTTAAAATATAAAGTCATAAATAGATCATATATAATTACTAGAGGGCACCAAATCACAAAACAACATCACATATATATAATCACTAAAGGGCGCGAAATCACATAACAAGACCTGATATCATAATAGCAATGAAATGACATAATAAAAAGTCCTATATATAATCACATAACAATTCCCGATGACATAATAACAAGTCTTCAAAAAATAATAATAAGGAAATTACATTAAAACAAGTCCAAATAACATAATAAATAAACAACATCACATATATAATCACTAGAGTGCGCCAAATCACACAACACAACCTGATATCATAATAGAAATGAAATGACATAATAAAAAGTCCTATATATAATCACATAACAACAAGTCCTATATATAATCACATAATAACAAGTCCCAGGATAACATAACAAGTGTCATCATAAAAAGTCCATAATACAATAACATGGCATGATCTAAAATATATAATCTAAGAACTCACGTACATCTCATCTGCAGTCCTCTTCACTCCATGTAAAGGTGGTTGAGATAAATCATCCTGCTGCATGTGGTCCCGAGATGCACCATCCTATGTGTGTATAGTATCAATGTCTCCACCCTCCTGTGCACTATCAGTGTCTCCACCCTCCTATACATTATTAAAAGATTTTACATGAGAAGAAGTTACTTGCATAATTCATTTATAAAGTAATTAAATACTAAAACATTAAAATAAATTACCACACAACCGTGCTCTATAATGCCTCACTGGTATGTGGAGGTCCACTATCATGAACAAGAACAGTGGTTGTAGTCAAGTCCTGCAAAAAAAACATTGTACATCAATTTTGATAATCCCTATAAAAGCCAGGTACACAGTATAAACAAATTAGAAATTATTTTTCTAATCATCACCGCAAATGACAATGTCGACGGTTGCATCTGGCTCAATCCCATAGCCATACCAATACTGGTAGTGGTACGACTTGAACAACATATATAAAGCATGAATCAAACTTGTATATATACATAAATTATAAAGTATAAATATAGACTACAAGTTTATCGCACAAAAAGCATATATGTGATGCAAGCAAAGTAACTGATGGGTGAAGGCGTACATGTGATGCACCATCAAACAATCCAGAAGCCTACAATTGCAAAAAATAACGAACATGAATCAAAGTTGTACATAAATTAGTAAGCATATAAACACTTCAAATTAATGGATGAAAAACATAGTAGTGGTATATGAGGCTGAGCCTCAGCAGTCCACGGGTCACGTGAAGAACTACCCACCTTAGTGCTACATGAAGCACCCTACAAAATTGAGAAAACATATCATACACATCATTACATTAAAATTTTTATTGTTTATTTTAAATGTATATATCAATCCAATGTATCTAGATGAAAGTGCATACCGTAAATGGGGCACAAACATCTCTAGGTATCGAGGTAACATGATGTCAGTTCCTCAATGACGTGGTATGAGCCATCCTCTGTTCAGAAAAAAATGACTCATGTTATGGTTCATATCTGTATCTATAAGGAATTTAATATTGCACTGTAAATTATATAAACAAATTTGTACCTTTATAGGTTGATCATCGTTTGCAACTGCTGTACCCAATTGCCTGATAGGGAACTCAATGAGCCAAGAGCAGAATCCACTGCTCGATGATGGGCAGGTGCTGGAACAACTAGTGATGGAAGAGGAAACAATGGCTCATTGCGCACATGGCTTCTAAACTTGTCTCTCAATTTGGATCCTGACCTATCCTAGCGCATGCCTCTCCCGACCCCCTGAAATGATCTAATATCAAAGTAATTGGGCATTTTACCCAATTCAAGTTCGTCCCATAATTTCTTCAAAAAATACATCGAAACCTCATGATTGGAGTGTGGTGGATGGTCCACCACCACTGCCAAAAGTTTCTAGCTATGCCTGGGTGCCTACACCATCGAATTGAGATCCATGGCTTCTTCGGATCTATCTCTTCACCCATCTTAAAGTTCATAAAATATTGTTTCAAATCCATTTTTGTTATTTTTAATTCATTGACTTGTTTGTATGTTAGGCCATCAGCGTAAAATACACGCAATCCCTCCCGCCAACTACGATAGCTATCCAACTCTCTATCTAAAGCTTGTACAGACTATACAATCCCTTGCATACTATCTACAAGGTGTAACAACTGTGGAGGTGGATGAGGCTCATGTTTAATGGTATGGATATCTCTAATCAAAGAATCAATATTTGTCCTAATGGTCTGCCTCAACTGAATGGGTGGAGGTGGAGGTGGAGGTGGAGGGGGCGCTAGACCTAATAGCTCATCTATCTCAAACTCATCCATTCTATGAAAATAATCTGCATATATATACAAACATGGAAATTTACGATTACTATTTAATTTACATTTCACCTTCCAAAAAAACTTATAATTAAATACAATTTACCAACTTAAATATAAACAAAGGAAACTCACATAGATCTATAATATTATTAATAGGTGGGTCTATTTTAATAATAAGCATCATTTAAGAAATATTATCCACTTAAATCAAAGTATAAGAAATATTCTACAAAATAAAACATCATAATGCCCATGCAACTCAAACAATACTTTTTAACATCTAAAGATGCATTAGTATAAGTTCCATCAAAATCATAAAAATAATCATGAGAGAGAGAGAGAGAATAGATAATGAAAAAAATGACTCCACTGATTTAGATAATGAATAATCATCTCCTCTAGACTCCATTGAGGGCTCATTTTTGAGTAAGATTTTTTTTAGTTGGCATTTTAGGCCATCATGGTACATTTGTATATTTGTTATACAGAGATGGATGATTACAATACCTATGATAGTTGTACTTTGGGACCCATAATAGTTGACCATCTTGTTATGAGAGGCTTCTAATCATAGTTTAATAGTAGCGTTGTGTAGTTCATCTTTTCAAAGGAAGGTAACTTCCATGGAATTACAATTTAGTACCCTTGCAATATTTAACCATTATTGTCAATTAGGCTACCACTTTATATTTTCAACTTGATAGGATTCAATTCAACTACTCTCTTTTGGTTTTAACTAAATTCATTAAAGTCATAAGTTATATGTATGAACTTGTCAATACATGTACTACATTGTTGTGTTCTTTGCTAGAATCATGGGATGATTTAGTGATCACAACTAGTAGTACTACACTAAGTTGAAGGTTGAATAAATAGTAGGTTCTCTACTCTTGGAAGGGTTAAAACAAAAAAAAACTCTATTTTTTTTTTATATTCAATTTTATATTGGTATTTTCTTGTTCAAAGTTGCAACCCACAAAATGTGATTCCAATATTGATCTATATTTGATTCTTATTTTTATTAACTTTGCCACTAGTGTGATTTATTGTCCTCTTAACTTAAATCAAGCTATGTAAATTTAAAGCCTCGTAACTTTTGATAGAGAGCATATTTTTTCATGCTTTATGTGGCATTGAAAAGGTGGTTCATAAATCTTCATAGATCACACAATTATTTTTTAGAATATTCCCTCGTATTTTATATTTTATTTTTTGTGATTTCACTTTCTAGTCATTTACTTGGACACCTTGGCACTTGAAAATGACCGTCTTACATGAGATGGATTTGTTTGATATGTTTTATATGTATTGATTTTATTGATCTTTTAAATTTTTATTTGAGTAGGTATCATAGGTTTCTGTATTCATCCTTTTGTGGTAAAATTAGAAAGGGATAATTATGATTCTTTTGTAAAATGATATCCCGATAAGTTTTAGGTGGTGTAATCATTTTCCTTTTATGTATGGACTCATACCTAAACTAGAAACACTAGAAATTATATAATCTTGGTGTAACATCATTGACTCATGTAGGAGTGATTTGATCTAGTATCAAGATCATGATTCTATGTGTATTGCATTGGATATTGATTTCCCCCACACACTTTGGAATAGACTTTAGGAGATCCATGGAGACCCTCATCTCTCTCCATTCCTAGAGGATCCTATTGTAGATTGTTTCATTCCCTTTGTAGATGAAGATCACATACCCTTCAATGGTGATACTTAAGAGGAAATTTATTATATCATAGGTCTTTCATGTTTTGAAAATTTAGAGGCTTGTCTCATTCTTCAAGTACTCATCCTATCAAGACCTAATATCCATCTTAAATGTTTTTTATTATTTTAGATTATTATCACCAATTCCATAAACTGAATTGATTTAGTCTAGCATGGCATTAATCACCTTCTAAACATGGCCACTTGGGATTCATATTTTTTCAATATATTATCCTTGTTTGAGGAGTTTAGAATTACATATTTGAAATATTATTTTGAGGATATTGATATCCTCTTTCATGATATCTATGCCATCATTGGAAACCCATCATATTATCTTTGGTGCTCATTCTACTTCGATCCTCACAAGATTCTTTATCATCATTTTGTTCCAACATGTGAATATTTGCGAAGTTTGTAGAGACACAAGTCTATTTAGATTTGAATTTCGTATTTACCCAACTTATTAAAATGACATTTCCAGTCACCAATGTATTTATTTCTTCCTAAAGGAAAAAAATATTGTTTGCAAGAAATGGATCATGTTTTTTCTTCAATCTTTCATCATTAGCACATGACCTACTTCTTTATGGGGAGTTTTGTATTCTCATTTTATCTCTCTTATTAGGGGGGCTTTTACTATAAAAAGCAAGCATTGGTTATTAGAGGAAGATAAAAGGATAAAGCAAAGAGAAAAAATAAGAAAAAGGACGTGTTATCATGGTTGTAATTATATAGTATATCTTTAGAGATTGGGCTAAGTTAGGAAGTAGTGAGGATTAATAGTGATACTTAGAGTACTATCAAATTAAAGAACCCTATTTTTCACACACACACAAAAAACCATTCATATTCATTCATTTTAAAGTTCAATTTAAACATAAATTAAACATCTAACTTTTACAAAAGAATCCTATAATTAAATACAACATTTAGAAATATAAATTTAAACATTCAAACTTTTACGAATGATTAAAATAGAGAGAGAGAGGGAGAGTAGGTAATTTGAGATACAACGAGTTAGAGAGAGAATAGATAATCTGAGAGATAGAGAGTAGGTAATGATAGAGAGAGGGTAATGTGTGAAAGAGAGAGAGGGGGGTAATGTGTGTGTGTGTGTGAGAGAGAGAGAGGGGATAATGAGAGATTGAGAGAGAGAGAGAGAGAGAGCATAATGACATAGATGGTAACGTGTATGTGTGTGTGAGAGAAGGGGGGTTTATTGTTGATTTTCATCTAGGGTTTATTGTTTGTTAATTTTTTAGGGTTTGTTGTTCATTTATTTTCTAGGGTTTATTGTTTATTTTTTTCTATTTGGGGTTTAGTGTTCGTTTTTCTATTCAGGGTTTATTGTTTGTTTTTTGTGTCTAATGTTTATTGTTTGTTTATGTTTATGTTTTTTGTTTTTTTCCTACGGTTTTTACTCTTCATGGTTTTTGCAATATTTAAAAACTAAAAACTATTTTAAACATGAAATAAAATTAGAAAAAAAAAAAACATTTTTCAAACTTTAAAACACTAAAATTAAAATATAACAATAAATTGACATTTTTTTAATGAAAAATATTAACAATAAATTAACATTTTTTTATGAAAAATAATAAAAATAAATAAAACAAAATATAAAAAATAAAACCATGTACTTGGAAGGAGGTAAAAAATGGTCTGGGGGGTTAGCTGGGATGAAAAAAATGGGTACCCGTGCTCCTCTGAAATGTTTACCCATTTTTAAAAAAGTGAAAATGATGGAAAATGGTTTTAAAATAAAAATAAATACATTCCAGAAATGGGTGCCCATTATTTTCAAACCGGGCGCCTCATTTGAAAAAAACGAGTGCTCGTTTAGCTTCGGGCGCTCGATTTGAAAAAAACGGGTGCCCGTTTTTGAATGGCTCGGGCACCCGTAGTGAAACGGGTGCTCGATGTGTAAAAATCGGGTGTTTCTAGCGGGCTCTTTTCCCAACCCACGGACTTTCGTAGGATTGGGACCCAACTTTAGGCATTTATAATATTTAAAATATTATTTTATAAATTTTATTTAATATATAAACATTTATATATATATTACTAATACATATAATATAATATAATATAATTAATGATATTAACATATATATATATATATACATTAAAAAACATATAAATCATGATATAAAATTTTATATTAAATAAATTTTGTTTACTTGGATCCCTCATATAATTTCCCATTTGGACACTCTTTCCCTCTAGCTATAGGCCTATCTCTCCTACTATCCCTAACACCTTGTACACTTGTTTGTACCCAAATCTCTCCTCCTATGTATCATACTTATAGATAAGCTCTCTCTCTCTCTCTCTCTCTCTCTCTCTCTCTCTCTCTCTCTCTCTCTCTCTCTTGTTGCAAGGTGTGCGCCCTTGGTCTCCTTGTGTTGTGCAATGCAGCGATCAGGTTTGTAATATGGCTTAAATGCCTCCCATGGATTCTATAAGTGTAGTGGTTGTATCGGGCATTAACAAGTCAAAATTTTGGTGCAAAAGAAACCACACTTGTAACAAGTGGTATTAGAGCTTGGTCATAGGTTCAAATGTAGCGCTCGGGTTTGTGACATAGATTACCTACCTCATGTGGATTCTATAAGTCTAGTGGTTGTATCGGGCATTAACAGGTTAATCTTTTGGTGCAATGACAACCACACTTGTAACATCTACTTCCATCCCTCCCTCCGTAGATCCCTTTCCCCTTCTATATTCCTCCTCCCACCTCCCTTTCCCAAACCCTCTCTCTCTCTCTCTCTCTCTCTCTCTCTCTCTCTCTCTCTCTCTCCCCTTCTATCCCTTTCCCACCCCCTCGAGCCCTTTCCCCTTATGGACTCCTCTCTTTATCTCTCTAGATCCCTTTCCCCTTCTCTCTCTATCTATCACTCTCCCCTATCCCTTGCCAAACCCCCCCTCTCTCTCTTTCCCTCCCTCTCTCACCCCCTCTCTCTTTCCCCCTCTCCTTCTCTCCCTCTCTCCCTCTCTCTTTTTTGATACTTCTATCTCCTCCCCTCTCCCCTCTCCCCCTCTCCCCCCCTCTCTCTCCCTATCTCCCAATTTCCCCTTGAAGAGAGATCTAGTTAAGGATCTATTGAGGATTTTCAGGTACTAAATTCTATGATGCACATTCTATTGTTTATTGGTGTAGTTCAACAATGTCACATAGAGGGGCACTTGATTCAGTAGTGCACACATTATTTTAGTTGGTTGAAGAGGGCACAATATGACATAAATTGAATTGGAAAACAATCAAAGATTCTTCAAAGATGTATTCATTTTGAATCTTAGATGCAAGTACATGGACCTTTTGGACACAAGAGTTGGCTTGTTTTTGTTAGAGCTGTATTTAGGGGGATTGGGATCCATGTGACTCAAGTGAGTGGGTGGATACATGGGTTCCATAGTATCTAATTCCTTTATCTCAAACAATATCCATGCCAAATAATGACATGGAAAGTTTAGTTGGAACGATGTGGACAAGGAAAGCAAAAGCTAACACAACTAATGATAGATGATGATGGGTTCATGTATCCTCCTTGACATCATCATAACTACCAAGGGAAGCATCAACATCATCAAAATCACCATCTCCTCTAGAGGTAGCCTCACTCTGTGGACCCGTACATACATCCTCACAGCTCATGCAAACATGTGCTAAGCTGGGTGCAACCCTCACCGCGTGCAACTGCTGTACCCAATTGCCCGATAGGGCACTCAATGAGCCAAGAATAGAATCCACTGCTCGATGATGGGCAGGTGCTGGAACAACTGGTGATGGAAAAGGAAACAATGGCTCATCGCGCACACAGTTTCTAACCTTGTCTCTCAATTTGGATCCCGACCTATCCTGGTGCATGCCTCTCCTGACCCCCTGAAATGATCTAATATCAAAGTAATTGGGCATTTTACCCAATTCAAATTCGTCCCATAATTTCTTCAAAAAATACATCAAAAGCTCATGATTGGAGTGTGGTGGATGGTCCACCACCGCTGTCAAAAGTTTCTAGCTATGCCTGGGTGCCTACACCATCGAATTGAGATCCATGGCTTCTTCAGATCTATCTCTTCACCCATCTTAAGGTTCACAAAATATTGTTTCAAATCCATTTTTGTTATTTTTAATTCACTGACTTGTTTGTATGTTAGGCCATCAGCGTAAAATACACGCAATCCCTCCCGCCAACTACGATAGCTATCCAACTCTCTATCTAAAGCTTGTACAGACTGTACAATCCCTTGCATAGTATCTGCAAGGTGTAACAACTGTGGAGGTGGATGAGGCTCATGTTTAATGGTATGGATATCTCTAATCAAAGAATCAATATTTGTCCTAATGGTCTGCCTCAACTGATTGGGTGGAGGTGGAGGTGGAGGTGGAGGGGGCGCTAGACCTAATAGATCATCTATCTCAAACTCATCCATTCTATGAAAATAATCTGCATATATATACAAACATGGAAATTTACGATTACTATTTAATTTACATTTCACCTTCCAAAAAAACTTATAATTAAATACAATTTACCAACTTAAATATAAACAAAGGAAACTCACATAGATCTATAATATTATTAATAGGTGGGTCTATTTTAACAATAAGCATCATTTAAGAAATATTATCCACTTAAATCAAAGTATAAGAAATATTCTACAAAATAAAACATCATAATGCCCATGCAACTCAAACAATACTTTTTAACATCTAAAGATGCATTAGTATAAGTTCCATCAAAATCATAAAAATAATCATGAGAGAGAGAGAGAGAATAGATAATGAAAAAAATGACTCCACTGATTTAGATAATGAATAATCATCTCCTCTAGACTCCATTGAGGGCTCATTTTCGAGTAAGATTTTTTTTAGTTGGCATTTTGGGCCATCATGGTACATTTGTATATTTGTTATACAGAGATGGATGATTACAATACCTATGATAGTTGTACTTTGGGACCCATAATAGTTGACCATCTTGTTATGAGAGGCTTCTAATCATAGTTTAATAGTAGCGTTGTGTAGTTCATCTTTACAAAGAAGGTAACTTCCATGGAATTACAATTTAGTACCCTTGCAATATTTAACCATTATCTTCAATTAGGCTACCACTTTATATTTTCAACTTGATAGGATTCAATTCAACTACTCTCTTTTGGTTTTAACTAAATTCATTAAAGTCATAAGTTATATGTATGAACTTGTCAATACATGTACTACTTTGTTGTGTTCTTTGCTAGAATCATGGGATGATTTAGTGATCGCAACTAGTAGTACTACACTAAGTTGAAGGTTGAATAAATAGTAGGTTCTCTACTCTTGGAAGAGTTAAAACAAAAAAAAACTCTATTTTTTTTTATATTCAATTTTATATTGGTATTTTCTTGTTCAAAGTCACAACCCACAAAATGTGATTCCAATATTGATCTATATTTGATTCTTATTTTTATTAACTTTGCCACTAGTGTGATTTATTGTCCTCTTAAATTAAATCAAGCTATGTAAATTTAAAGCCTCGTAACTTTTGATAGAGAGCATATTTTTTCATGCTTCATGTGGCATTGAAAAGGTGGTTCATAAATCTTCATAGATCACACAATTATTTTCTAGAATATTCCCTCGTATTTTATATTTTATTTTTTGTGATTTCACATTCAAGTAATTTACTTGGACACCTTGGCACTTGAAAATGACCATCTTACATGAGATGAATTTGTTTGATATGTTTTATATGTATTGATTTTATTGATCTTTTAAATTTTTATTTGAGTAGGTATCATAGGTTTCTCTATTCATCCTTTTGTGGTAAAATTAGAAAGGGATAATTATGATTCTTTTGTAAAATGATATCCTGATAAGTTTTAGGTGGTGTAATCATTTTCCTTTTATGTATGGACTCATACCTAAACTAGAAACACTAGAAATTATATAATCTTGGTGTAACATCATTGACTCATGTAGGAGTGATTTGATCTAGTATCAAGATCATGATTCTATGTGTATTGCATTGGATATTGATTTCCCCCACACACTTTGGAATAGACTTTAGGAGATCCATGGAGACCCTCATATCTCTCCATTCCTAGAGGATGCTATTGTAGATTGTTTCATTCCCTTTGTAGATGAAGATCACATACCCTTCAATGGTGATACTTAAGAGGAAATTTATTATATCATAGGTCTTTCATTTTTTGACAATTTAGAGGCTTGTCTCATTCTTCAAGTACTCATCCTATCAAGACCCAATATCCATCTTAAAAGTTTTTAATTATTTTAGATTATTATCACCAATTCCATAAACCGAATTGATTTAGTCTAGCATGGCATTAATCACCTTCTAAACATGGCCACTTGGGATTCATATCTTTTCAATATATTATCCTTGTTTGATGAGTTTAGAATTAGATATGTTAAACATTATTTTGAGGATATTGATATCCTCTTTCATGATAGCTATGCCATCATTGGAAACCCATCATATTATCTTTGGTGCTCATTCTACTTCGATCCTCATAAGATTCTTTATCATCATTTTGTTCCAAGATGTGAATATTTGTGAAGTTTGTAGAGACAAAAGTCTATTTAGATTTGAATTTTGTATTTACCCAACTTATTATAATGACATTTCCAATCACCAGTGTATTTATTTCTTCCTAAAGGAAAAAAAATGTTGTTTGCAAGTAATGGATCATGTTTTTTCTTTAATCTTTCATCATTAGCATGCGACCTACTTCTTTATGGGGAGTTTTGTATTCTCGTTTTATCTCTCTTATTAGGGCAGTATTTACTATAAAAAGGAGGCATTGGTTATTAGAGGAAGATAAAAGGATAAAGAAAAGAGAAAAAATAAGAAAAAGGACGTGTTATCATGTTTGTAAATATATAGTATATCTTTAGAGTTTGGGCTAAGTTAGGAAGTAGTGAGGATTAATAGTGATAGTTATAGTATTATCAAATTTAAGAACCCTATTTTTCACACACACACAAAAAAACATTCATAATCATTATGATTTTAAAGTTCAATTTAAACATAAATTAAACATCTAACTTTTACAAAAGAATCCTATAATTATATAAACATTTAGAAATATAAATTTAAAAATTCAAACTTTTACAAATGATTAAAATAGAGAGAGAGAGGGAGAGTAGGTAATTTGAGATACAACAAGTTAGAGAGAGAATAGATAATTTGAGAGATAGAGAGTAGGTAATGATAGAGAGAGGGTAATATGTGAAAGAGAGAGAGGGGGGTAATGTGTGTGTGTGTGAGAGAGAGAGAGGGGGTAATGTGTGTGTGTGAGAGAGAGAGGGGATAATGAGAGAGAGAGAGAGAGAGAGAGAGAGAGAGAGAGAGAGAGAGAGAGAGACAGAGAGAGAGAGAGAGAGAGAGCGCAATGACATAGATGGTAACGTGTACATGTGTGTGAGAGAAGGGGGGTTTATTGTTGAATTTCATCTAGGGTTTATTGTTCGTTAATTTTTTAGGGTTTGTTGTTCCTTTATTTTCTAGGGTTTATTGTTCATTTTCTTCTATCTAGGATTTAGTGTTCATTTTTCTGTTAAGGGTTTATTGTCTGTTTTTTGTGTCTAATGTTTATTATTCGTTTACGTTTTTATTTTTTGTTTTTTTTCCTATGATTTTTACTATTCATTTTTTTTGCAACATTTAAAAACTAAAAACTATTTTAGACATGAAATAAACTAAAATAAAAAAAATAAAAAACATTTTCAAACTTTAAAACACTAAAATTAAAATATAACAATAAATTAACATTTTTTTAATGAAAAATAATAACAATAAATTAACATTTTTTATGAAAAATAATAAAAATAAATAAAATAGAATATAAAAAATAAAACTACGTACTTGGAAGGAGGTAAAAAATGTTCTGGGGGGTCAGCTGGGATGAAAAAAATGGGTACTCGTGCTCCTCTGAAATGTTTACCCATTTTTGAAAACATGAAAATAATGGAAAATGGTTTAAAAAATAAATAAATATATTCCAGAAATGGGCGCCCATTTTTTTTCAAATCGGGCAACTCATTTGAAAAAAACGGGCCCCCGTTTAGCTTTGGGTGCCTGTTTAGCTTCGGGCACTCGTTTTTGAATGGCTCGGGCACCTGTAGTGAAACGGGTGCTCGATGTATAAAAATCGGGCGTTTCTAGTGGGCTCTTTTCCGAACCCGCGGACTTCCGCGGGATTGGGACCTAACTTTATGTATTTACCCTATTATATAATATATAAACATTTATATATATATTACTAATACATATAATATAATATATTTAATGATATTAATATATATATATATATATACATTAAAAAACATATATATCATGATATAAAATTTTATATTAAATAAATTTTGCTTACTTGGATCCCTCATATAATTTCCCATTTGGACACTCTTTCCCTCTAGCTACAAATCTATCTCTTCTACTATCCCTAACACCTTGTACACTTATTTGTAACCAAATCTCTCCTCTTATGTATCATACTTATATATGAGCTCTGTCTGTCTGTCTGTCTGTCTGTCTGTCTAGTTGCAAGGTGTGCACCCTTGGTCTCCTTGTGTTGTGCAACATAGTGATCGGGTTTGTGATATGGCTTAAATGTCTCCTGTGGATTCTATAAGTCTAGTGGTTGTATTGGGCATTAACAAGTCAAAATTTTGGTGCAAAAGAAACCACACTTGTAACAAGTGGTATTAGAGCTTGGTCATAGGTTCAAACGTAGCGCTTAGGTTTGTGACATGGATTAAGTACCTCCTATGGATTCTATAAGTCTAGTGGTTGTATCAGGCATTAATAGGTTAATATTTTGGTGCAACGACAACCACACTTGTAACATCTCCTCCCATCCCTCCCTCCCTAGATCCCTTTCCCCTTCTATATTCCTCCTCCCACCTCCCTTTCTCTCTCTCTCTCTCTCTCTCTCTCTCTCTCTCTCTCTCTCTCTCTCTCTCTCTCTCTCTCTCTCTCTCTCCCACCCCCTCGAGCCCGTTCCCCTTATGGAATCCTCTCTCTATCTCTCTAGATCCCTTTCCCCTTCTCTCTCTATCTATCACTCTCCCCTATCCCTTTCAAAAGCCCCCCTCTCTCTCTCTTTCCCACCCTCTCTCACCCCCTCTCTCTTTCCCCCTCTCCTTCTCTCCCTCTCTCCCTCTCTCTTTTTTGACACTTCTATCTCCTCACCTCTCCCCTCTCCCCCTCTCCCCCTATCTCCCCATTTCCCCTTGAAGAGAGATCTAGTTAAGGATCTATTGAGGATTTTCAGGTACTAAATTCTATGATGCACATTCTATTGTTTATTGGTGTAGTTCAACAATGTCACATAGAGGGGCACTTGATTCAGTAGTACACAAATTCTTTTGGTTAGTTGAGGAGGGCACAATATGACATAAATTGAATTGGAAAACAATCAAAGATTCTTCAAAGATGTATTCATTTTGAATCTTAGATGCAAGTACATGGACCATTTGGACACAAGAGTTGGCTTGTTTTTATTAGAGTTGTATTTAGGGGGATTGGGATCAATGTGACTCAAGTGAGTGGGTGGATACATGGGTTCCATAGTATCTAACTCCTTTATCTCAAACAATATACATGCCAAATAATGACATGGAAAGTTTAGTTGAGTATGACTATCTTTTAGATCTTCTAGAACCAAGACATGTTTTTTCAGCTGGTACACTATAGGGGAATGAAGAGAGAACATACTATTAGTTGGAATGATATGGACAAGGAAAGCAAAAGATAACACAACTAATGATAGATGATGATGGGTTCATGTATCCTATAGGTTCAATTGTTGTTGCAGGAACTTGGTTGCAAACATACATGATTATAAATAATGGCATACTTGCATTTGAAGACTATGAGAAACACAAAACCATTCTCATGTATTCACACCTTGTTATAGAAACATTTTTTTGTTGTTGAAGCATCATGCCAAACTAAAGATAAAAGAACTATGTATAGTTAGTATTGCTGATCATGAAGCAATATTGGATACTCTTAAGAAAAGAGATGACCCTTCAAGCACACTTGAATAGCATATCTATCTCATACCAATTGACTCTAAGGAGTGGAAGGTACAATTAATTGTTAACACTAATATCCTAAACTTCTTAGTTATCCGGGTAATTAAAATAATATTTCCTTGCAAGAAATTATAATGTTGACACTTTATGATTATGACATTTACAAGACTTGTACCAAATTACAAAGCTTAATAGACCCATAATGACCAAAACACCAACTTTTGATCTGCAAAACAATTTTGAAACAAAAAAAATAAAATATATATTGTATATTTATTGTGCTCTTTAATATATTTTAAATGCTTATATATTTGCAAAAAATGAAATTCAAAAGTGAAAATTATGGCCTTTTGAAGAAAAAGCATCAAATAGTTTTAACATGAAATGTATATAAAAAAAAAGAATTTTTTATCAAGGCTAACATGGATGTAAAGTATTCCTCTTCAACTTTATAATAAAATCTTGTTTTCAAAAAATGAACTTTTCGATCATAAGTTATAAATTTTTGAAAAAAAGGATCAAATTTAACCTATAATGATGATCCCGTTAGAAAAAAAAATGCTAAAAAACTAAATTCATCTAAAATGTAATTTTTAATATGAAAATAGGGGTTTTTGGGCCTTTTAAATGTAATGGAACCATTCATTTGGGATAAAAATGCTCCAATAAGAAGATATTCATGAGATCTAAGCTTCAAATCCATGTTTTCAATGTGTCATATTGTAGCAAAATTACGTGAAAAAATGCCAAACCTAACTCTCTCAATCCTCCCAAATACAATGAGTTAGCTAAAAGTTCCAACACAATAGACAAAATAGCTACACTTAACAAATCTTACTAAAACTACATATGCAAATATGATTTAAATATATTTGAAAATCCTTTTTGATTCTCAAGATCACATGGAAATACAAGATAAGAGCATGCAAGTGTTCTTAAGATCATACAAAAAGTTCTAGTCTCTTAATAAGAAATAATTCAAGTATTGAAAACTCTCAAAAGTAAAGTTTGATACCATGTTACAAATCTAAAATAGATGCATAACCAAGATCTTTCTATGAGAGAGACAAACTATAAAACTATAAATGAAATAAAGCAATTATAGACCCACGATTCCAAGAGGTGTGTAAATATTAAGATGAAAATATTTCATTAAGAGCTCAAAGAGATTCTATAGAAAAATTACTATATGAGTCAAAGTACATTAGTGCCAACTTATATAAGAGCTTCACAATGTGCCAAAAAATGGCAAATTCAAACTAGTTAATGATTTTATATAGAACTAAGGAGAGCATGAAGGTGGAAAATCCAACCAATAAGGTGCAACCACCAAGTAGTCTAAAAATATCAAAAGTTTCACCATTGAAGGAATGGTTTTCCCTTTAAGGATGGGAACACCACCTATTATGGAAGGGAAGACCTCATTATCGTATCTTAGTCAAACTCACATTATGAATCTAAGAAATATTAATTATAGTATAGGAAAATCCTAGGACTAAGGGAAAAGTAAATAACCCACTAGGATAATGAATACGTAGACTAACACTCCTTATTCCTATTAGTTAATATTTACTCACTTAATCCACCTCTTAATCCTCATGTTTTGTCCCTTCTCTAATACACATGAAGATAAAATACTCTTCATAGTAGATTGGAAACTAACTAATTTAAATTATTTTTTCTACCCTTTTACTTAGTGTATGAAATAATAAACTCATGCTTATTATTATAATAGAGGGAAAATACAAAGAAATTTTGTAAACGAGCTCTACATTAGATGATCTTTTCAATATTAGCTCTAATGTTATTCTATTTTTTTAAAATTAATTCCTATTTTTTCAAGATAAAATATTTGACTAACCTAGGAAAATTCTTTAAACTATTAAAATAAAATTAACTAGCTAAAATAAAGAGTTGAAATTAAACGAGTATTCTTTACTATTACTAGAAATGATATCAGAAAAAAACAACACTAAAATGGAAACGAGTGAAGAGAGAGGAACTTGGGATCAAAGGTAGAAACTATATAGCTTGAATGCATATGTGGCATGTGAATTTCAATATGACACATTGTTTATATATGATTTTTTAATTATATCTATAAACAACTTGTCCGGGTTTCAAAATTCAACTTCAAGCTAAACTTAGGTAAAAAATATTAGTAGCTTCCAAAGATGATAAAGATATACAAATATAGTTTAAAATAATATTTAAATAAAATTAAATCAAACTAAAAAGGGGAAGAAAATAACAAATCCAATTCCAAGTGAAGAGCCAATAAGAAAGACCTCAAATCTAGAATAGATGAAGGTTTTGGTCTACAAAAGAGTTTTCTATTAATGGTTAAGGCCATCCTTTAGTTTTTGTAACTTCAATGATCATTGGGATGAAGAAATATTAAGAAAGTGTGCTCTCCTATCTTAAATGTGTCTAGGACTTGACAAAGAAATAAAAAATTCAAGTAATCTAAACTAAAATCTAAAATGTTGGCCTTGATAATGAGATCATGTGAACAAAAGATAACAATACAAACGACATACAATTTATCAAATAAAAAATACGTGAAGCAACAGCAAGTAAGTATATCAAAATCATCTATCAATCTTCATAAGATCAATGCAAGCAAGCCTACTATTTGAATATGCTTCTAATCTCCTCAAGAGTGTAATATAATGTTGGAGCCTTCACAAACTCTTCAAAAAATTATTTTAGACTTTATAAAGTAGTGGTAACAATCATGTAGAGTTCTATTGAGAGTAATAGCTTGATATAATGTGAGGTTGTATGACATATAATAAGTATGGATAAAAATAAATGAAATAGAGGAAGATAAGGGACACGCGAAACCATTCAAATTAACTCTAGTGTGGTTACCAATGACTTGAGTAGGTAAAAAATAATAAAATTCTAAAAAATTACATAATCTTGAACTACATAGACATGCCAGTCCATTGCATGTATGTTTATTTGTCACATTAGTGTCCAAATCGTTGAATCTTAACAAAGGGTTAAAAGAATAGGAAATGCCAAGTTCAATAAAATTATAGGATTAGTTTTGAGAAAAATCATCATGGGTAGAAAAAGGACAAATTAAAGGTTAAATTGAATCTTGAAACATAGTAGGGGAGATAAACACTAAAGTGATCTAGGAACATAATGTAAAATTATAAGGGTATACAATTGTTTTTCATTATAGTTATACAAGGTCTCCTTTCCCAATCTACCATTTTTACTTCCCTATCTAAATTGATAGATTCTTGATACTCTTCTCCATTAGACACCTATCTTCACTTTTCCTCAACTACATAGAATCCATGCTTTCTACCCTAAACCCTAAAAATATCAAAAAAATCCTCTAATATTTTTAGGATTGATGACAATTTTATTTTTATTGCTTCACATCGCCTCTTGGTTATGCAAGATACAACATAAAACAACATCCTATCTCATCTTTCCAATGCAACATTGTTTTCTTTTTTCCTTCTTCTTTGTAACAATCCACATCTATCTTCTTCCTCATCTTGAAACCTCCCAAATTCCTACCTGCATCTAATTTTAAGCACCAAAATAGGCCTCTCTCTATCTAAGACAACATCTCTTGAAAAAATATTTGTAAATAATTCCCTAAAATTATATTTAGCACACAAAGTACGCACAAACAATATGGATGACACCATATTTCACATTGTAAGTAAATCTTGGACCATGAAAATCTCCTAGGGGTCACACAAATCATCTCCACACATGTAAAGCACCATAAATGAATTTGAATATTAGTAGGGAAGTATACAAAAATATGTTTTGCTAGCTTAAACCTTTTAATTGTCCTTGCGAGAAATCAAGGAGGGGTCTTTATAAAAATCCATGAACCTTTTGTTTAAGAACTATAACACACAATAAATTCTAGGTGAACTAAACACAAGTTGAATTCATCCTATGATCTCATGTGATCCTTCCCTACATATGAAAAGATACATAGATCTTATCACTAGGGTAAAAATGACTAGCTAAGAATAAACACAATTAATATTATGTTGGATGGATCCCTAAACAAGTGGTTGAATTCAAAATTTGAAATCATGGTGGCAAATGTATGAAAGTATACGGTTAAAAATACTACAACAAAAATGTCACTCTTCGTCTTGCTTAGTACTCATTTTAAAAGCTAAATACATTTTCATGTAAATGTGAACATGGTTTCATGAATAGTCCTCGTTTACATCAACATATTTGTAACACTTATTTGCATTAATATAATAATGTTATTAAGGATGTAACTAATGATGACCATCTTGAATAGTTCAAAGAAAAATTATTTAGAAAATTTAATTAATTATTAAGCAATTCAATTAATTTATTAAGCACACATATGTTGTAGTAGTATAAATTTTGGGGCACAATCTTACTTGTTTCCTTCTAACTAATCTAAGGGATATATCTAACCTTGCACGATAGAGGAACCAATATTCTATTGATAGGTGGATAAAACTCGAACATCTAATTCAATGTCATATAGATAGAAAGATAATTCAGGTGTATGATAAACATATAGATTTTTTGAAAATGAAAACCTTTATTGTGATTATTAATCATAATAAAACATATTATAAACACACATTATAGTATATTACTATGTGACAAAGATCTTCCTTACTAATTACTATAGATTTACAAATTATTTCTATTTTTCTTATTTAAGATGTGAATAACACAAAAATACATTTAATAATTCATATTATTCATATAATTTCTCTGCTATACTATATATCATATCTTTTCTAAAGCTTCATAAACTCATTTTTTATATATATTTGTGTCTATTTATATTTTTATAACATGTCATTTATCATGTTTTCATTTGACCTGTACCATTTAAATATCCTTGTCATCAACACATTAGTTATAGCTCTTTATTAACTTGCACTCTTTCGTATAGCGTTTAGCATGTTTTCATTCGTCCTTTACTAAGATGTTTAGCATATTGATCAATCAACTACCCTCTCAATTGTAAAAAGCATTTATTCAACCAATGGAAAGATTATGAAAATGAAGGTGAAGTAATGAACGTGAAATGGCGAGAGGAAGGAATTGTAGAAAACAGAAGTTCTGTTGTGTGGCGTGACTAGAATAGAAGAGGACTGAAAACGGCTTTCAATCAATGTCCTTATGCTGAAATCGCCACAGGAGAAGCGACACCATATTTTTTGTTGAGTAGTGGTGGTGGTGGAGCGCATGGAGAATCGTCACAGGTGGGGCTGGAAACTGACTGCTCCACATTGTTCTCTGCTAAAGCAAATTTTTTGTGTACTCGTGATGGTGGTGGAGCACATGGAGAATGGCCACAGGTGGGGCTGGAAACATCTTCTTTCTTCATATTCTTAAGTGTATTATGATCTGACGGTGGTGGTGGAGGAGCGCATGGAGAACTGCCACAGGGGGGGCTTGAAACAGCTGACTGCTTCATATTTGTATGCTCTGATACAACAAATTCTTTGTTGAGCAATGGTGGTGGTGGAGAGCACGGAGAACTGCCACAGGTGGGATTTGAAACAGCTGACTGCTTCGTATTGTTGTTTGAAGGATTTGGGAGGTTGTGTCGAGCGGATACATGAGCCATACAAATAAGGGAAAGCACAGCGAACATTGTGTTCATTTTCATGCGCAACAAACTTGCCATGTTTAGGGTTGAGAGTGTATATTAGCTCAAATGCAGAGAAAAATCTTAATAACCAGATTAGGGTTGTAACCGAAGATTGAGATTGGTTCCAATGCATCACCGCCACCCATTTATAGGGGGAAAATAACTTCCAAACAATTTCTTCCAAGATGTTCAAAGTCGTATGGCGTATTGGAAACGAAGAAATTGGCAAATTATGTATTAGTTTACTATATTTTTTTTCTTAAACGTGTAGCTAATTTTTCTCAACAACAGTTAATTTTCTTCATTTCATATACTGCCTCTATTCAAACTAGAAGCTTTGACCGAGTAACCCTTACATTTTATTAAAATACCAAGGAAATAAACATCGTGAATTATATGAGATCTAGTGTTAAACATGAAACAATCTCTTTATTTGAAACAAATAAGTCTTTATCATTTGAATTTTTTTCTGTATGACCTCTGGATCACACATGTTTTGTTATGGACCATTCCAAGAATGATGAAAATATATGGATAAAACTAGGTTGACTGAATATGGCAATCAACTAATTTTATTTAGAATTATCACATATCAAATAACCAAATCAAGGAATCTTGAAATAAGAAAAAAATAAAAGACTTAACCATTTTTTATAATTGATAAATTGTTAGTTAATATTTAAATAATTTTCTAATCACTACTTACAATCAATATTTCTTATATTGGTTGGAAGCAAAGTTAAGAATTTTTAAATAGTTTAATCTCAAATTTTGGTCGATTCATCTTGAAAACTATGGGTTTTGATTTTGGGTACAACATATTTGATCTTTCATGTAATTATAATCTATATTGTATGAATTTGTTCCAATAGAATGTACACCTTAAAAATATGTTCATCTATTTCTTTGTAGTAAATGAATACACAAAGGCAATGATTATAAGCACATTTAATAATATTAGCAAGGTCATAGGTTATCATGCCCTATTATACGAGCCATTGATCTAAATCGTACATTGAATTCAAACGATACTTCTGATGGATATAATCTTTTAATTGTATAAGTATATGTGTGGTTAACTTGTGTCTATCATAACCTTAATTAAATTATAATATTATTTATTTAAACTTATTTAGGTAAATATGTTATTTTGGGTGACATTTATAGCACAAGCATAATACATATATGATGTAGTGGGTACCTTTCATTATTATATTTTGAGTTATGATATTATGCCAGACTTAAGAAGGATTGCGACTTTGAATTGGCTCATTATTATCAAGCGATATCAACTATTTATAACTTATTTACTTTTGTGTTCTTCACCTATGCAACTAATTTTATTGTAAAAGATTTTAGAGAAATATCATGCAGTCTAGAAGCAAAGAAACATGCCAGCTTTTCCTTAGAAGATTAGTTTGTAAAGTGCATACCTCATTAATTTTATTTTTTAATTAAGCATAGAGGGAGGTAAAATGACTTAATAAAGCTACTACAATCCTATTTTGATCCATTTTGAAGTTTTTTTGAAGTAATTATTATAAAACTAAATTATCTCCTAAGGCTACAAACCAATGAAGTTTTGAGAGTTATTTCAAATTGTGGATTCAAGTAGGAGGTAAGATATAGTAAAAAAAAATATTTTATTTTGATTTTTTATTAATTAATATAAAAATGTCTTAAAAATAGTTTGTAAAGTGCATATCTCATTAATTTATAAATAAAATAAAATACAGAGAGGCAATCTCCAACCTCTTAAAATAAAATTACTTTGAATTATATTTTGAGTTATGATATTATGCGAGACTTAAGAAGGATTGTGACTTTGAATTGGCTCATTATTATCAAGTGATATCAACTATTTATAACTTATTTACTTTTGTGTTCTTCACCTATGCAACTAATTTTATTGTAAGAGATTTTAGAGAAATATCATGCAATCTAGAAGCAAAGAAACATGCCAACTTTTCCTTAGAAGACTAGTTTGTAAAGTGCATACCTCATTAGTTTTATTTTTTAATTAAGCATAGAGGGAGGGAAAATGACTTAATAAAGCCACTACAATCCTAGTTTGATGCATTTTGAAGGTTTTTTGAAGTCATTATTATAAAACTAAATAATCTCCTAAGGCTACAAACCAATGAAGTTTTGAGAGTTATTTCAAATTGTGGATTCAAGTAGGAGGTAAGATATAGTAAAAAAAATATTTTAGTTTGATTTTTTTATTAATTAATATAAAAATGTCTTAAAAATAGTTTGTAAAGTGCATATCTCATTAATTTTTTTTAAAAATTAAATATAGAGAGGCAATCTACAACCTCTTAAAATAAAATTACTTTGAATTATATTTTGAGTTATGATATTATACGAGACTTAAGAAGGATTGCGACTTTGAATTGGCTCATTATTATCAAGTGATATCAACTGTTTATAACTTATTTAGTTTTGTGTTCTTCACCTATGCAACTAATTTTATTGTAAGAGATTTTAGAGAAATATCATGCATTCTAGAAGCAAAGAAACATGCCAACTTTTCCTTAGAAGATTAGTTTGTAAAGTGGATACCTCATTAATTTTATTTTTTTAATTAAGTATAGAAGGAGGGAAAATGACTTAATAAAGCTACTACAATCCTATTTTGATGCATTTTGAAGTTTTTTTGAAGTCATTATTATAAAACAATCATCTCCTAAGGCTAAAAACCAATGAATTTTTGAGAGTTATTTCAAATTGTGGTTTCAAGTAGGAGGTAAGATATAGTAAAAAAATTAATTTAGTTTGATTTTTTATTAATTAATATAAAAATGTCTTAAAAATAGATATCATATTATGTGAGACTTAAGAAGGATTGCGACTTTGATTTGGCTCATTATTATCAAGTGATATCAACTATTTATAACTTATTTACTTTTGTGCTCTTCACCTTTCATGCTCGCCGAGGCAACCTTTAGGATCTTGTGGCTTTGCTCCCCAATTTTTTTAAGTGTATTTCAATACCATCCAGTCTAT
Source organism: Cryptomeria japonica (assembly GCF_030272615.1). NCBI lineage: Eukaryota > Viridiplantae > Streptophyta > Pinopsida > Cupressales > Cupressaceae > Cryptomeria > Cryptomeria japonica. The sequence goes on along the minus strand of NW_026728853.1, from coordinate 750,443 downwards.
GATCATTAGCATCTGCTCTATTTTCCAAGCAAGTAAAATTGTTGCGGTTGGCATTTATAATATCCTCCACATTGCCAATTGCCTTGGTTAGCTCACTTAGACAGTCTGGGAGGGAGTTGAATTTTTTGGAACCTAGGGGCTGTAAAGGTTTTATTTTCCCAGCTTCATTGGCTTGCTTGAATTTTATGCCCTCAATTTCCTTTTGAATCCAGTTGAGTGCTTGTTTGAAGTTCTTTGTTCCGTTATTTATACAAAGACATATGTCCACTTGGTGCTCTCCCTGGTTTTTGACATCCTTGGTATCAAGATTGACCTCCAGACTAACCTCTCGGTCCTCAGTGTTTTGATCATCTTTCGTAGCTATGTCCTCATCCATGATGCTCTTCTGCTTCAAATCAGACCTGAGAGGTGACCTTTCTTCCACCTCCCTTCCTTTTGATTTCTTCTTTTTATGTTTCAAGGTCACCTGGGTTTGAACCTCCTTGCTGCCGGTGTTCGTATCATTGTCAGTCCCTTCCTCCTTCTCATTTCAACTGTCATCCTCTCCTCTCTGTTTATTTTTATCAAACCCTCTATTTTGAAACCCAATTGCATTATTATTTGTTTATTGGTATATTAATTTGGGTTACAAAGCTGCAAAAAAGTTTAAATCTTTCATCTACCGATTAGACATTGATTCACCTCCCCTCTCAGTGTCTTTGGGACTGATCAAGTATCTAGTAGACTGACACTGAGACTTTTAGTCATGTTTTCTTATGTGTCCATCAAGAGAATAAAAGGATGCATGAGGCAGTTAGCTTCATACCTCCTATCTCTCATGCTAAGTTAGACTCTATATCACTTTCCAAGGATATGCCTATGGAATGGAGTATTGATCATGAAATGATTTTGTAGGGACCCTTGCTACTCACATTGTTTAAATTGATTGTTAAACTAACAAGTCAATAATTTGTAGAAGCTCCAGAGGTTAGTGACATAAAAAAATTACTAATTTTTTTTTCTAACGAAATAGTCAATCTAAAGAGATCTCAAATTCCACAAACCAGACCCCCTTTCTAGCAAAACTACCAATCTAATAGGCCTGCTTATCAACAAAACGAGTACTTGAATAATCCAGTTGCTCCAAATCAATCAGCTAGTCAGATATTTTCCATGCCCAATCTGTTGAAAATGGTCTACCCTAGCACTAGTAAAGATTTGAAAGCAGGACAAAATAATCTAGCAAATGATACCAACTCTTGGTGTTTTCCATGTAACAATGCACACTCTCTGAGAAATTTTCTGAGAGGCAATCTACAACAAAAGCTTGCAGAGCAGCATTTCTAAGGCATGGCGACTGAAGATGCAGCCTACGTGGCCCCTAGTATGGATAATGCTTCCTTCATTACACAAATGCAGGGCATGTCAATGGAGCAGGAAGCATAAATAGCCCCAGACCATGCACTTTTCTTTTGGATGGAAGGAGAAGATATTATGATTTCTAATGATAGAGTATCGTCGAGCTCAGGGGATCCTCAAGTGCAATCAAATTACAATCTTTGATCAAAGAGGCGTTTAACAAGAGAAAATGTAAACGTGCCAGGGAAGTCCTCTATTGACAACACTCTCGAACAACCCGCAACCGTTGTTACTTATCAAAGGAGAGATTTCATTGCTTAGAAGCCCAGAGAGACAAAGGCGTTGCTGCCATTAGTATTGGATGTAGTGGAGCAGTTAAGGAAAGCCCCAAATAACGTATCTTTATGGGATCTTCTCACCATCCCAGAGAAAAGGAGTCATTTGAAGGAAGACTGCTACTTCTCTGCCGACGAGCAGGAAAGCTTCTCAGCATCTCGCAGACAAATCATATTCAATAGTGGCATTGACAAATCAAGACGTTCCACTGAAATCTTGATCAGAAGGTAAGCCTAAGCCCAACCCTTTTTATTTGACCCTCATAGTAGGAGATAAGCTGCTACATAACTCTATGATAGACTCTAGCGCCAGCACTATCGTCATGCCTAAGCAAATCACTAAGGTTTTGAATATTAAGTATGAGCCATTAAATCGTGGCGTCATGCAGTTAGATGGGAAGAAGGTACAAATAATAGGCCTCATTAAAATCCTCCCGCTAACATTGTTCGCATGTCGTAGTGTCATAGTGTCTCAAGAAGTAGTGGTTATTGATATTCCCCCTATTTTTGGTCTTTGCCTCTCTAGAGATTTTGCTGCCATGATAGGAGGTTACATGTCCTTGGACTGGTCCCATCTTATTCTCTGTACCAAGCAAGGTGCCAATCTCAAAATCCTCTCAGAACCCCTTCATGCTGAGCATGTTGCAGATCAAGCTATGCTCAATTTTGAGCCAACCCACACCTCAATCTCCAGCGAAGAAAGAAGGAAGGTAGATTTCATCGAGGATGAAGAAATAATAGGAGATACTTCTCCAAATGAGGAGGATTTTCTTGAGGAATTCATTGACTATAACCCCTATTCAAATTATCATGCCATAGGTCTTGGTACTTACTGCATTTTTGATGAAGGTTAGGTTGTCCCAAAACTAGTTAAAGAAGCCTTTACCCAAGGAGATTTATCCTCTTTACTTTGGACCCTACATTTTGATGGTGCAAGATGCAAAGTAGGTTCAGGGGCTAGAATTTTTTTTACTTCACCTTCGGGCGAGTAGATTCTAAAGTCTTTTCTCTTACAGTTCATGTGTTCCAACAATGAAGTAGAGTATGAGGGGTTGATTCAGGGCCTGATGTAGGCAGAAAAGATGGGTATAAAGAAATTGAAAGTTTTAGGGGACTCCGAACTTGTTGTCAATCAGATTCGAGGAATCTCTAGTGTAAGACAGGTACATATGAGGTCTTACTGCCACAGAGCTTGGGATTTGAACGAAAGCTTCAACGCTTTCAATATCCAAAGAATCCATGACAAGGCAAATGCATCCGCTGACCGGATGGCCAATATTGAGTCAAATTTTGACCCCACTATGGATTTTCTAGTCAACCCCCAAGTAGTTGGCATCATCATTCGACCAACTATCCCAGATAATGACACCCACTGACAAGTTTTTGAGAATGACAAAAAAATTGATTTGTTCATTCAGAATTCGAGAGAGTTTGCAGATCAGTTACAACCCAAGGTTAAAGAGGTGTACGGGGATCAAATCATACAGTTGAAGTCAAATAAGCTCCCTAGTGGGCTAATCACCTTAGAGAACCTTTTCGACCAGGACGATGCCAAAAGTGATAAGTGGAAGCTCACGGTTGATAAAGGAGACTATACCGAAATGTCGGTAGGTTATGGTAAAATCCTCAAAGTCAGGAAGGAGATTTCACTCCAAGACCGAGAGAAATTGGCCCAATATTGTGATCAATACGTGGGTGTGCTAGCATGGTCCTATGAGGATTTGAAAGGATACAACCCCGATATCATTCATCATACTATCGAACTTATCGATGGAGCCAAATTGGTCCGATAGAAGCAGAGACCTGTTAATCTGAAAGTCAAGTTACTCATGGCCCAGGAGCTAAGAAAGCTGATAGAGTCAAAAATCATCTATCCCATAAAAAATCATCTAGTAAGTTTGTTAAGATCTTACTTGTCCTAGATGCCACAGCTTCTTGTTTTTACATGTTCCATTTGTGTTACCTATGTTGATGTTGTTGCTCAGTTTTATTTTTTTATTTTAGATTGATAAGATCATATTGTGGTAAATTGTATACCTCTAAAATTTTAAAATCCCTTTAGAATCACTTTCATAGTTGTGCCTTATCTTCCAAATTAATGTCTTATTGTGCTTAGTTTTAGGACCATTTCTAGAATCTTAGTGCAATCTTCTACTCAACAACCTTTGTTTTGGCCTAGAGGACTAGGGAACCCAACACCCCTCTCCTAGTGGAATAGGTGTCTTAGCACCCTCATCCATGTAATTTGGCCCCAAATTTAAAATTACAATAGTCGCCTTTGTGAGTAGGAGCAAAGTGGTCCCTAATGTCGGCCTTCCTTGAAAATGAAACCCAAAAGGTGTAATTTGCATATAAATACAATTTCCTCTCATATTTGAACTCTAAATATTATCAATACACATCAAGTATCAATTCTCATGAGCATTAAATCTGGCATCTCCAAGGAAATTGAGCACATATCTTCGATCAAATATTTAAACATTCAATTTTTAGCTATATTATGATCATGTTGCTCAGTTTTATTTTGATATTTTAGATTGATAAGATCATATTAGAGTAAATTGTATACCTCTACAATTTTAAAATCCCCTTAGAATCACTTTCATAGTTGTGCCTTATGTTCCAAATTAATGTCTTATTGTGCTTAGTTTTAGGACCATTTCTAGAATCTTAGGGCAATCTTCTACTCAACAACCTTTGTTTTGGCCTAGATGACTAGGGAACCCAACATTCCTATCCTAGTGGACTAGGTGTCTTAGCACCCTCATCCAATTTGGCCTCAAATATAAAATTACAATAATTATCTTTGTGAGTACGAGCGAAGTGGTCCCTAATGTTGGCCTTCCTTGAAAATTAAACCCAAAAAGGTCTAATTTGCATATAAATACAACTTCCTCTCACATTTCAACTCTAAAAATTATCAATACACATCAAGCATCAATCCTCATGAGCATTAAATCTGGTATCTTCAAGGAAATTGAGCACATATATTCAATCAAATATTTAAACAATCAATTTTTAGCTATATTATGATCATGTTGCTCAGTTTTATTTTGATATTTTAGATTGATAAGATCATATTTCAGTAAATTGTATACCTCTACAATTTTTAAATCCCTTTAGAATCTCTTTCATAGTTGTGTCTTATGTTCCAAATTAATGTCTTATTGTGCTTAGTTTTATGACCATTTCTAGAATCTTATTGCAATCTTCTACTCAACAACCTTTGTTTTGGCCTGGAGGACTAGGGAACCCAACATGCCTATCCTAGTGGACTAGGTGTCCTAGCATCCTCATCCAATTTGGCCCCAAATTTAAAATTACAATAGTCATCTTTGTGAGTAGGAGCGAAGTGGTCCCTAATGTTGGCCTTCCTTGAAAATTAAACCCAAAAAGGTGTAATTTGCATATAAATACAACTTCCTCTCACATTTGAACTCTAAAAATTATCAATACACATCAAGTATCAATCCTGATGAGCATTAAATCTAGCATCTTCAAGGAAATTGAGCACATATCTTCAATCAAAGATTTAAACATTCAATTTTTAGCTATATTTTCAAGTTTTATGTGCTCCTCCATGATGAAGGCATGAATTAACACCTTTCAAGAAACATAAAACTTTATCTAAGACTTAAAGGCATTGATTTCATATCAAATGTAGTATTTAACATTTCAAACATTTCCATTAAGGTTGTAGCCTTTGCCCTTTCTAAGGATAGGCTCTATTTTCATCAATATTGTTGTAGTGGAGGAGGAAACACCAACACAACCTATTTGACTTGGGCATGCCCCATACAACACAATATGTTTCCCTCCTTTCATGAGAACAAGTGTATATTCAACAATAGACAAGGTTATAAGATCATAGAGAAAACAATAATATAGACGAGCTCAAACTTTGAATAGTAAAAAAACTCTAGAATAATGCATGCTCCAGTCATATCTAAGACTTTTTTGGTTGATTTTAGAGAGACGGACCTATCCAGCCATCTAATTCAAAACTATGGACCTTCTGCTGATGAAGAGACCCTCAGAGTAGGGTGCCCAACACACTAGTCCTACATTTTCATGCCTAGATTCTTCTTTATCTTCTAATTCTAGATCTTTGGTATTGTTTTGACTTTCAATTTTGTATCTTGTTTTTGATTAAGATAAAATGGGTTTTATAGGGACTCAAAACCCAAATAAAAAAAAAGAAGAGAAATGGCGAGACCATCCAGAAACAACAACTAAACAAAATCAAAATAGGGGCACAACCCCACAAAGCCCTGCAACAAAACTACACTAAAGCATGAGGCCATCTAGTAGAAACATAAACAAGAGCTCCTAAAAGCTCCTGATTTTTCTCCACAAATTTTTTATTGATATCTTCTAGTTCCTCCACGATGCTCCTCATAGTGCTCTTCTCTTCAACCCTACTCCTAGTTATTGTAGACAGATTTGTAGAAGCTTGTACCTCCAGAATACTACTAATCGAGCGAGCATGATGGATTTTCATTTTCTCATTAAGATTTTTGATGCCTTCGGCACTATTATTCATAGATTTTTTGTTGATCTCAACCATAAGTTTTGTATCTTGTTATTTATACTAAAAATATTATTTTATTTCCTATCAATCAACCTAGTTCACTTACATACGTTGCATAATCTAAACTACAATTACACAAAAAAGGAATCATAAACCCTTAGCATACAACTCTCGTATTAGGACTATAGTTGAACGTAGTTTATGAATCCCAAATATGATGGCACATAAATATTTGAGATCTTAGTGTTCACCCTTAGGATAGGATCCTATTTTCACCATATTTCATCAAAGGAAATTGAGCACATATCTTCAATCAAAGATTTAAACATTCAATTTTTAGCTATATTTTCAAGTTTTATGTGCTCCTCCATGATGAAGGCATGAATTAACACCTTTCAAGAAACATCAAACTTTATCTAAGACTTAAAGGCATTGATTTCATATCAAATGTAGTATTTAACATTTCAAACATTTCCATTAAGGCTGTAGCCTTTGCCCTTTCTAAGGATAAGCTCTATTTTCATCAATATTATTGTAGTGGAGGAGGAAACACCAACACAACCTATTTGACTTGGGCATGCCCCATACAACACAATATGTTTCCCTCCTTTCATGAGAACACGTGTATATTCAACAATAGACAAGGTTATAAGATCATAGAGAAAACAATAATATAGACGAGCTCAAACTTTGAATAGTAAAAAAACTCTAGACTAATGCATGCTCCTGTCATATCTAAGACTTTTTTGGTTGATTTTAGAGAGACGGACCTATGTAGCCATCTGATTCAAAACTATGGACCTTCTGCTGATGAAGAGACCCTCAGAGTAGGGTGCCCAACACACTAGTCCTACATTTTCATGCCTAGATTCTTCTCTATCTTCTAATTCCAGATCTTTGGTATTGTTTTGACTTTCAATTTTGTATCTTGTTTTTGATTAAGATAAATAGGGTTTTATAGGGACTCAAAACCCAAATAAAAAAAAAGAAGAGAAATGGCGAGACCACCAGAAACAACAACTAAACAAAATCAAAATAGGGGCGCAACCCCACAAAGCCCTGCAACAAAACTACACTAAAGCATGAGGCCATCTAGTAGAAACTTAAACAAGAGCTCCTAAAAGCTCCTAATTTTTCTCCACAAATTTTTTATTGATATCTTCTAGTTCCTCCACGATGCTCCTCATAGTGCTCTTCTCTTCAACCCTACTCCTAGTTCTTGTAGACAGATCTGTAGAAGCTTGTACCTCCAGAATACTAATAATTGGGTGAGCATGATGGATTTTCATTTTCTCATTAAGATTTTTGATGGCTTTAGCACTATTATTCATAGATTTTTTGTTTATCTCAACCATAAGTTTTGTATCTTGTTATTTATACTAAAAATATTATTTTATTTCCTATCATTCAACCTAGTTCACTTACATACATTGCATAATCTAAACTACAATTACACAAAAAAGGAATCATAAGCCCTTAGCATCCAGCTCTCGTATTAGGACTATAGTTGAACCTAGTTTATGAATCCCAAATATGATGGCATATAAATATTTGAGATCTTAGTGTTCACCCTTAGGATAGTATCCTATTTTCACCATATTTCAACAATAAACCATCTAGGTTGCTACAAGAATATTATAAAATAATATAATCTGGAGATATGGGTTCATTAACCCAAATGATCTGTTATGAATGCCTAAACATTTATTTCATGAAAAAATATGGTCTTTCCACACATATGGAAAGTGGTCACATATAGAACAATGAATGCATAATTCCCTTTTGAAAACTTTTCAAATTTACAACACAAAGAGGAAACTAATATTTTCAAATTATAACAAATGAAAAAAGAGCGATAATACTAATTTTACTGTATAATATACAACCCATGAGATAAATCATAGAAGGTTCCTTTCAAGAAGTGTTACCACACCATCACCTTCATCTATATATCAATGTATGGGCACACATTGAACCTCTAAATTTCCACACAAAGGCACAATAGGCAAAATAATCACTTATATTGCAACAAGAATCAATTGAGGAATCACAAACCAAGAACATAGAACCACATGGGAAACTCAATTAATTAGAAATATTATTGAGAAAAGATTGGCTATGATTCTAAATATAATACCTCAAGCCTCACATCTTAGAGATTATACAATCAAACATTATTTTTAAAGAACTAAATGATAACATGTCACATTACACAACAAAATGCAACTAAATATCTTTTGAAATAAAATGACACATGGAAATTTACTAGTTGAAGACTTACCAATCATGTAAGGAAACCATAACTATGTTCCTAGGAGAAGGGGAAATGACATCTAAACAATGATCAAGTACAAATGCATAGGCATCCTCTCTTACAAATAGAACATAAGCGTAAGGTGTGAAATTTTTTAAACTTAAATCCCCACCAAAATATGTTTATAATTTTGTATAACATCAAATGAAACCTACATGAATGGTAGATAAACTAGGTGCAATCACATCTTGATTAGACAACGCAAACAATTAATTTCTAGAGTGAGGAGTAGGGTGAGAATAACAACCATCTCCAATCCACTCAACACAATATACATAATGCCTAAATGATAAAGGTTAAAATTCACAAGGGGTTTTCTTACTAGGAGGTACAAGCCCCTTAGAAACTAGATCAATGAGGAGATAATTTTTAAGAAACAGAATGCTTCCCAATGCAAAAAAAAATTAGAAAGAATTAGTATAATAATTTTCGAAAAAATGAAAGTTTGGGAAGAATCACCAATCCAAGGGTAAAAAAATTGCATATGAAATTTCCGTGAACATGATGAAAAATCTCACTTTCCAATGTAATCGGATACAACATCATGTCAAAAGACTACAACACACCTAGAGGATACTACCATGTTAGAGGGAAACTATCATGAGTCCACTAGCTTCATATATCTACATTGGCATCTTTTTGGTACAAGTGTATTTACCCATTAGTGGAGTCCCAAGAATGTACTATAGTTATTTCATTATGTTGGTGGCTTATTTTGATTCAAACACTTGGCCAAAGGTTTCACCCTATCTTTTTTCTAGATCTTCATGCAATAAGAAACTAGTTAGGAGACAAAACAAAATAGTCACAACAAATAATATACTCCAAAATAATAGAACCAACCAAAAGATTGAAATGAACACTAACATTCAATTTCCAAACCACTAGCACATGAAGGAGATAACATTCATTAGCTAGTGAGTAAACAATGGACTCCAAAACATGTTCTTTGTTCATTGTACAAACATTTCTTCAAAGATAAATTACATATGAAATGATAATTTACATGGGAAACATGCAACTAAAGCTAGACCATTCTCCACTTATGTTGTAAATTTACATTCCATTGAATAAGAGGTTCCATAACAATAAATTAAAAATAAAGATTTATTTCTTGAAAATTTGAAATTATTAGAATTAGCTAGTTTTTAACTTCAAACAACGATTGTAAACTTGACTTTAATTGAAATAAAACTCCCAAAACATCAAACAAATTTAAATAGAATTGTTTTCACAAAACATGAAACAAATTTAAAAGGAATTGTTTTAGACAATTGATGTGAACAAGTTTTGTTAAAATATTGTTTTTTCATATGAAACTTTTGACATTAACAAGATAAAGTGCCCACTATTTGTATCAATCCATTGAGTGATTACTTATTCTAATAAATTTTAGAACAAAGTGTCTAGTTATTATACTAATCAATGTCTAATTGAAACTGATCATTTTGCATCAATATTGTGACTCATATAATAAGATGACAACATACTGAATATGTTTTCTGTGAATACTTCCTATGAATTTTTTATTTTTTTAACTTGGCATGCTACCTATTTTCAATAATGAATTTCAAACGGAAACTTATGATTCATAGGTTTATTAGATCCCATAATAAAAAATGTTGTACACGCTTATTTGGTTTTAAGATGATCTCATATAATGAATTCCTCGCAGTCCCATCAGTCCAAGCTAAAAATTGAATAATACCTCAGGCAAAGCAAGTTGGTGGTTTCATTCCTTTCAATAAGAATTCTATTTGAATTCATGATGTTTAGTTCAGCATTTCCTTAATAAAATGGAATTAAATACATTTCTTCAAAGATAAATTACATATGAAATGATAATTCACATGGGAAACATGCAACTAAAGCTAGGTCATTCTCCACTTATGTTGTAAATTTACATTCCATTGAACAAGAGGTTCCATAACAATAAATTAAAAGTTGACAACACACTAGCTATGTTTTTGTGAATAGTTCCATTTTTATTTTTTTTGGACTTGGCATACCACCTATTTTTATTTTATACATTTATTTGGTATTAAGATGATCTCATATAGCGAATTCCTCATAGTCGCATAAGTCCAGGCTAAAAATTGAATAGTTTATTTGGTATTGAAATGTTCTCATATAGCGAATTCGTTGCAGTCCAATCAGTCCATGCTAAACATTGAATAATTTATTTGGTATTAAGATGATGTCATATAGTGAATTCCTCGCAGTCCCACCAATCCAGGCTAAAATTTGTATAAGTATGTTTGAGGAAATTTCTCCTATATATGGCTTGAACTGATACATATAAGGATCCAATCACAATCTTTGTCTACAATTATACGCAAGATTTTGCATTGATTTCTTCGTCTCCGATACGCCATACGAATTTGAATGCTTTGATGTCTAAGAATTTGTTTGAATTATATTTTACAGTGATGGCTTCCCTATAAATAGGTCACAATGTTGCATCGAATCCCATCTCAATCTTTCTGTACAAACTAATTCTTAAGACTTATCTCTCCATTTGAGTAAGTAAACATGGGAAGTTTGTCGAGCATGAAAATAAGCACATTTCTTGCCCTCATCTTCCTTATGTTTATGCTTCATGTCTCTGCTGGATATGACCTGCCAAATCCTCAAAACAACAATAACATGCTTACAAATATGGCAGCTATTTCACGTACCCGCTGTGGTAGTTCTCCATGCCCTTCTCCACCATCACATCACAAGAAATTTGTTTCAAATGACCAGCTTACAAATATGGATAAGATGGATGTTTCAACTACAAATTCTGGTAGTTCTCCATGCCCTTCGCCACCATCACATCACAAGAAATTTGTTTCAAATGACTAGCTTACAAAGATGGATGTTTCAACTACGAATTGTGGTAGTTCTCTATGCCCTCCACCACCAATGCTTGACAAGAAATTTGTTTCAGAAGACTTGCTCTCTCATAATGTCAAAGACATTCACTGAAAGCTACTTTCGGTCCTCTTCTATTCTAATCCATACACACTAGTCAGCCCACAAAAATAAAACAAGTTACTTTCTGTAATCTTTTCCTCACTATTCCATTTGTTTACTACATTGCAATAATACATACATCTGTGCTTATCACAACAAACACCTGTTAGATGTTTGATCAATATTGCTAGATATCTCCTAAGGTAAGTTTCTAAGGAGTAAAAAACACCATGATGATGCCATTTTATAAAAAAAATTAGAATATTAAAGAGTCAAATGAAGGGTTCAATTTTTTTTTGTTTTTGTTTTCAAGAATATATTTTAGAATGATGTGAAGTAAAAATAATATATAGTATGTGCAAGAAGAGAAATATATAAGCATACATCATTAATTTCTTTCATCATTCACATGAAAATACAAACATTATGTCAAGAAGGTAAAATAAATGTGTAAATATATGATAAGTATTAAGGAAGATAAATGTCATTAAATAATATTTCTTCATGTTTGTTTATAATATGATCGATATGACCACTCATTCGTATTGAAATTATGATGATAATTGAAGATAATAAATAGTGATAATAATAATTAAACAAAATTTAATTTAAAGTAACGATATTTGACATGAAACATTAAATTCTACTCTTTTAAGGATCTATATTAAACTTATGTAGTTTTATTAGTATTTTTGGCTAAAAATGAGCATAAACTTATTGGGATATGTATTGAAAGTTTTAATTTTGTTGTAAATTATGTTATCATTCATTGATAGCCTAAAGTAGTTAAGGAATTTTCAAGATCAAACCATGAGGTGTTCTATGTAGTATGTAAGTTGAAATAACATTTCCATGCAATCTTATTAAGAGTTTTAATGTAAAATAGGCTAAGGTGCATCATTTTATTTAGTTAAGGAATAGATCAAGGCATAATTGTAAGAAAAAATAGGTTCTTTAACTATCTTACTGTGATAAAATTAAAACCTCAATAAGAATTTGCTAAGAATCTTGTGTTAGTAACATCCTTGGCCTAAGACATTTAGAGAAATATTATACAAATCCATCTTAATAGGATTGTAAATTTCAGTTTTTCGAGCTGTTTTGAAGGTTCATTTGAAGGTAGATTCAGTAATAATAGTGGTAATTGTTAAATAATTAATAAACTGGTCAGAAATATAATCTTTTTGTATATATTTATAATTGAAATAAATAATGTTTATAATCAAATGGGTCCCTTTAATCTTGAGATAGCCACTCATATATGGTTTTAAAAATTGTAGATTTAAGTGAACACTACAAAACTCACCTACAAAAGTAGTAGGAGATAATTTTAGCTTACCTTTAATTTAGTACTAGAACTATTGGAGATTCAATATGGAATGAGACCAATGCTTAGTAATAAAGGAGGTTATTCCTCTCTTGAATGGATATTGAGAATATCCAATAAGTACCTAGAGACTAGATAACTTAGAGGGATAAATATTTGATCTTGAATAAGGGGCTTAGTTATAATTACCAATAAAAAATTGTAAAGATTAGGTTAAAGATTAGTTAAAGGGGTTTCTTCAAAATTGTAGGATCATAAATTATATACATTAACAATTTCATAGTAGGTTTGGACCTACTTTCGTGGATGTGTCTAATTTATGTCTTTTTTTTCTCACTTTCAAGATTGTTTCAATAGACTTGGCTCATTCCCATATTCGTGACATTTTTGTGGATCATTTTTTTAGGACTAGGGGGTTGGACACCCCTATACAAGCAATGTGAGCTCAAATTTTGAAGAATGAAAGTTGGCTTTGTAAATAGAAAGAATTTGCCCTTCGTTGTTAGCCTTTACCAACAATTAATTTAAAAATAAATAAGTTGCATATAAAGACAACTCCCTCTCCCATTTAAAAACCCGGTTCTCCTAATCAAGTCTCACAAGCACATTCAGTCAAGCAATTTAAGCATATATATTTGAATTCAAGGTGTAAATCATTTGACTATAAAAAATTATTACAACAATCATGATCAACTACATTGTGTTGCTCCATGATGATAGAATTCATTAATATCTAGGAGTACAATCCATCATAGTGAGCCTTGTGTGAGATTCCATGCCAAGGGTTCTTATTTGAGGTATCATTTTATAATCAAGCATTTGCAAGGACACACACTCTTTTCATCATCATAGCTATTATGAGGTTTGGAAAACTAAAACAATGTTTCACTTACACAAGCCCTTATACATCAAAACCATTTTTCTCCATCTCTAATGTGTGAAAGTTTATATCCAATCGCAAAAGTGTTACAAGAGTGTAAAGAAAATAAATTGTACAAGTTGAAAAATATCACAAATAGATAGAAGACCCTTAAACTAATTTATTGGTTGTCCTTGTCCTATTGTTTTAGGCTATAAATTTCAGAGATAGTGTTTTAAAACCTCTTGACTACATTCTTGATCACCTTCTTTAGTTTTGGACACCTTAAAACTAGGGAACTTTTACCCATTTGTGACAATTTCTACCCCAAATTCCTAATATAAGTTATTTTCTAAGTTTTTTTCTAGATCTCACTTATTGTGTTTCTATTCTTTCTATATCTATTTTTTATTGCTAAAATACATTATTTTTCTATCATTAACACTAGATCTCATACAAACACTTCACAATGTAAATTCCATTACAACAAAGTAACAAAATCCTAGTTTGTAGCTCTCTTTTTAGAACTGTAGCTAAACTTATTTTTGTTCTAATGTTATGTAGGGAAATTTTAGATAATACTTTGCACTCATATGCCTAGGATCTCATTTCCTTCCATATAATTTCCTTTCTAATACTACTCTATGCATTCCACTTTATGCACACACTACAAGATTATTGTGCAATTTTATGACATGCCATAAACTTAATTGTCTATTGTAGCACCCCCTTTTTGTATAATTTTATGAAGATCACCTAGGAAATAAAAATTGTTTCTTGGTTGTGTAATCTATGATAACATTGACATAAAGTTCACTAGCATGTGAGGCCTTCATTTATTCATGATCCGGCAAACATAACATAAATTTATATCCCTGTGACTCCTTGTGAACATGGATCCTAGTAATTATCTAAGGATCCTATTGTTGAATGCCTGGAAAACAAGGGGGGGGGGGGGTGAATCAATTGTCAATTAAAATTTTTAATTCTTTCATAGATCCGAAATAACCACCATATGATTTATTTACCATGAGCAGATGTAAACATGAAAGCAATCATATACACAAAGAAATCATACACAATGAACACCAGATATGACGTGGAAAACCATAAAGAATGTTATCTCTCAATATATAACACCTGTTAGGGTGACACTAGTTAAGGTAGTTTTTACAAAGGGTGGATCACTACCAAAATGCTCACTGCCCAGAAAGGCTTATTGTTGAAAGAGAAAGAAAGAAAAGAAAATCCATCACTATGATACAACTGCCACAAACAATAATGCCATAATAGCCTCTGGTGTTTAAGAACAGACTGCACACCTTTGCACAACTTCTCACATCAAACATTAGTCCAATTTATCTTTTCAATCTCACATATATTCCATACATCTTTCATTTTGATCATAATTTAGTTATACTGTCCACATTTACTACATAACCTTTCAAGTCAACCAAACATTATTTGAAATAGGTCAACACTAAGCATTCTCACAGTGGAAAGGAATTAGAAGTGGACCATACGACAACATATTTCATCGGTTAGATCAATATGTTACACATCCATCACAATGCCACAAAAAATACTGTTACACAATCTCCAATAGCAGATCAGACCGCACCCAAAATAATACTTTTGAACTAAGAAAAACAAGAAATGATTTGAAGAAAACTAATTTTTGTTCTAATGTTATGTATGACCTCTGGACCACACTTGTTTTGTTAGGGACAATTCTTAATGAATAAAATTACCATGCAGAGAATGATGAAAATAAATTGATAAAACTAGCGTAACTGAGTATGGCAATCAACTAATTTTAATTAGAGTTATCACACATCATATAACAAAGTATCAAGGAATCTTGAAATAAAGAAAAAATGAAAAGACGTACCCTTTTTTTATAATTGATAAATTGTTAGTTAATATTTAGATAATTTTTTAATCACTAATTACAATCAATATTTCTTATATTGGATGGAAGCAAAGTTAAGAATTTTTAAGTAGTTTAATCTCAAAATTTGGTAGATTAATCTTGAAAACCATTGGTTTTGATTTTGAGTACAACATATTTGATCTTTCATGTGAATTTAATATATATGGTTGAATTTGTTCCAATAGAATGTACACCTTAAAAATATGTTCATCTATTTATTTGTAGTAAATTAATACATAAAGGAAATGATTATAAACACCTTTAATAATATTATCAATGTCATAGGTTATAATGCCCTACTACATGAGTTATTGATCTAAATCACACTTTGAATTCAAAGATACTTCTGATGATCCATTAATTTTACTAGTCTATGTGTGGTTAACTTGTGACTATCATAACCTTAATTAAATTATAATATTATTTATTAAGCCTTATTTAAGTAACTAGGTTATTTTGGGTGACATTTATAGCATAAGTAGAGAACATATATGATCAAGTGGGTAGTTTTCATCATTATATTATGGGTTATAATATTATGTGAGACTTGAGAAGGATTGTCACTTTGAATTGGCTCATTATTATCATGTGAAATCAACTATTTATAACCTATTTTATTTTATGTTCTTCACCTATGCAACTAATTTAATTTTAAGAGGTATTAGAGAAATATCACATGCAATCTAGAAGTAAACAAACATGCCAAATTTTCCTTAGAAGATTAATTTGTAAAGTGCATATCTCATTAATTTAAAAAAAAAAATTAAACATAGTGGGTGGATAAATGACTTAATAAAGCTACTATAATCCTCGTTTGACACATTTTGAAGGAATTATTATAAAACTAAATTATCTCCTAAGGCTACACACCAATGAAGTTTTGAGAGTTATTTCAAATTGTGAATTCAATTTGGAAGTAAGATATAGTAACTAGACCATACCTTACAAATTAGAAAACCTAAAACATATATACATATCTAGCCATATAAATATAGATATAATAGGTAAAAATGGGAGGAGAGTGCTACAAAGATAAATCAAACCTTCATAGCTTGTGTAGGAGCATCTTTGCAAGATTTGAAGACTATTTGAGCAATGAAGGCTCTTAGAAGTGTTTGTAGGTTCTTTGAATGTTTTTGAGTTGTAATAAGGTCTTTCAAGACCATTCATTTTGTTTTGATTAGCCATGTAAGGCTTTGATGCCATTTTGTAGTGTGAACTCCATAGGACCTATTTGGTCAACCATGGTCAAATGACATCCAAATTTCCTAAATGAGGAAAGAAATGTATTTTGGCTTCTATGTGGCCTATTTTTCAGCTTTATTATGTGTCCTAATAAGTTACATAGGCAAAAGTAATAAGTTGTCAAGTTGGATGACAACTTTTGTTGTTAATTTGTTGTCAAATTGTAACTAATCTCCCTCCAATGGCTACCTAATTCATATTTCAGTTGGAGTCGGTTGAGGAGGTTGGATAAACCTTGTTAAAATCCTCGGAGGTTGAGAAAAATGATGATGATGAATTTTGAATGTAAGACAATGATCAGATTTCAATACACTCAGAAATTTCCATAATTTTTTTGTAACAGTGCTTTGTATGTACTCCATGTGTAATATAAATAATTGGTTTGAGTAGGAATACGTGTTGATGATCATTTGGCTTTGATTTTGTACGAAAATATTGGGTAATAAGCGAGATATTTGCATTTTTGTAACAGGAGGTCTGAAAACCCTCCAAAACTAGGGTTTCTAAGGAAATGTCTTCTTAACCGCACATTCCTTTGGCTAAATTGGATCAAAAGTTGAGGAATGGGAGGGGAGAAAATTTAATTTTAGATTCTCTAAGTTTATAAGTGGTCCATTGAACTGTTTGAGTTTGGGATCATGTCCTAGGCTAGGCATCCTTATGTGACTAGCCCGTTTTGACTACTAAAAATTGTGCAGGGGTAAAACTAAGTTAGTTGGACCCTATATGACTGTGGATTTTATGTTTTGGGATTTTTGAAATTTTTTTAATCCATTGGTGTCTTCTGATTAAACCTTTGGAGTGTGGTTTCTTTGTAAAAGTGGCCTAAAAACCCTTTTAGCCCTCTTGTACTAGTAGCGTTTGACCCAGTAAATGCAAGAGTTGGGTTTTGATATTTGGTAGTGTTTCATGAAATCATTGGAGACATCAAAAAGTATCAAGATTATTTGGTATCCTTAGGAGGATTTCTGTGTTTTTCCTTAAAATTTCAAAACAGGTCTGCTAGGAGTAGGCGTCTTGTTGATTGCAGTCACCTTGATGGCATCTGTATAAGAAAAAGGGTGATGTTTGGGTTGTAATCATTGTTCTTTGGGTTAGTTAAGTGGTTCTATAGGGTCCACACTTGTTTGAAATGTTGGTTGTGTTATAAACCAAGTCAACCATAGGTGGCGACATGAGAGTTGGTGTCAAGAATAGTCTTGATGTGAGAAGTTGTATCTCCATGAGTTATTCATGGATATTGTGGAACTCTGTTGAGAAAAGGGGGGTGTAGAGGAGTCTTTTTATGTTGTTGTCATGATTGTCCAAGAATCCATGTGGATGCTGATACCTTAGTTGAGGGTCTAGTGGATTGAGTTTGTGTGAGAAGCCTTTGTTCCTTGGGGCTCTACATCATATTCATATTAGAGAAAGTCTGATCATTGGAAGGATGAATTTTGGTGTATGTTAGCAGTGGAGAGCGAAGCAGACGATAACATAATTCCTCCAAAGGGAATGTTCACAGAGGTGGCTAGGAAGTTCCAAGAGATGGAAGAGATGATCAAGTCTAGAGTCAAAGAGCCACTCAAGGCTGAACTAAAGGCAATGAAGAAAGGAAAAGGGCCAAGTGTGGAGACTAGTGAGGAAGGGGAACAAGAGGATGAAGAAGAAGAACCCCAAAGACAGGAGCCAAAGATACTTGCTGATCAGGAGCCATTCATTATTTTTAGTGCAAGGATCTATTGTCCTTTAGTGGAGAAAGACTTATTATTTTGTCAGAAAGTGTAAGAAATGCCAAATTCATATAAACTTGATACATGCAATAGCACAGGAACTACAACCTATTGCAACACCATGGCCTTTTTTCCAATGGGGACTTGACCTTGTGGGTAAAATCCATCCATCATCATTAGGCCTCCATACATTCATTATCACTTCCATTCAATACTTCACAAAATGGATCAAAGTGGTTCCATTAACACAAGTCACCGACAAGAAAACTGCATCTTTTATCCTAAATTATATCATATGCCAGTACAATGTTCCCATCTCCATTGTCATAGATAGTAGTCTTCCATTCAAACAATAGGATGTTTGCGAACTTGGTGAAAAATTCCACATCCAACACCAATTCTCCACCCTATACTATCCACAAGGCAATGGTCAAGTGGAAGCTTCAAACAAAAACAACCTCAAAATCCTAAAGAAAACGGTCAATGATATTGGTCGTGATTGGCATATTCCTCTGAATCTTGCACTATGGGTGCATTGAATTAACATTTGAACGGCTACAAGAGAAACACCATATTCGCTGGTTTATGGAGAAAAATATATCATACCTATTGAGGTTGAGTTACCATCCTTGTGAGTATCACTACACAATTTAATCAATGATGAGGAATACTGAGTCTCATATCTTTAATAATTGGAATTGTTAGATGAGAAGGGAAAATATTCCTTCAACCACCTTAAAGCATATCAACAATGCATGAGTAGAAACTACAATCATAGAGTCAAGCATAGAGCATTTGAAGTTGGTGATCTTGTTCTCAGAGAAAATCCTCGTAATCAACCAAACAAGGAAAATAGAGGAAAATTTGAATCAAATTGGCTAGGCCGCTATGTAATTACAATAGTCTTTGGGTCAGGGGCATATTAATTGGCTACTTTATAAGGGAAAACACTCTCAGATCCAATCAATAACATGCATCTCAAGAAGTTCCATACATAGATGTTTAGAGTATCAAGCTCACACATATTTAAAAAAAAAATAAAAAACATTTAGAAAAAATGGTGAAAAAAGTACAAAAAGATTCAAAATCAAGAAAATAGTAAAGATAAATCATTTGTTCAAACAATGAAAACCACTTAGGTGGAGCCTTGGACAAGTACGATGGTGAAAAAATGGAAAACAATTTCATGCATAAAGGATTTGCTCTACCATCTTTCAGATTCAATGATCAAATCCTTTCATCCACCCACAATGATTCATACTTGCCATGGCTTGTTATTGATCTATGATTAATCTATGTCCTACAATATCACCATCATACTTAGCACCTACACCTAACTAGGCACAAATTTCCTTGATATGATGAATGTGAGTGGATCTTGAATATCCATGGTTTACATCACTACTTTATTGTAAAATCCCAAAGCATTTGAAAAATATCCTGAAACAATCCAAAAACATATGAAAAAAATCCTAAAATAAAACCAACAACATTGGAAAAATAAATAAATTAGAAAAACTATAAAAATCCAAAAACATGACAAACATGAATTGAAAATATTGTAATAAAATAATTTTTGTTCACACAAACTTTCGATTAGACACAAAAACAAACCAAGCCTGCAAATCAAATACTCAAACAAGACAAACTATCAATTAGTCCGTCGAGTGACCAATGCTCTTGGCATAACATCAAATAAATATCTTAACAAGGATGCACCATTCCTTATAACAAGACATGGTGACACATCTTTTGGCAAGAAGATTATTTGGTTGTTTAACTATTGTTAGTACTATTGTATTTTACCAATTTATATCATGTTCCTATGCTACTCAAGGATATCCACAAGTTATTATAGTGGCTAGGATGGTTCATGGTACCTTTTCTTTGTTTTCTATTTGCAAATTATTTCAATGAAGTTCTGGGGCAAATACTAATGGTTTCTATGTTATTCATATGCATTGATCTTTTAGGATTTGAATTCTTTTTTAGGAAGGATTGGTATCATAGCTCTTGCACTAGTTGGAATTGCTATTGGACATCCAATACTTCATTTTACATTTTAATTCAAGACTCCACTATCATCAAACAACTCCAAATCTTCATTTTCCATCTTGTGTGAGTGCTCAAGATGAGAGTAACATTCATAGCAACAAGATCTTGAAGAGGAGGAGCACAAGGAAGTGCAAAAGGCATTGAAAGCACATGGGGAATTGTTATGTTCATTTAGTTGTTTAGTTTCCTCATTTGTTTATTTTCTAATATTTCTTGATATGTTTAGAAATGGTTTGAGTTTTTTATGCTTATGGTTAGACACATTTTATAAACGAATTCATGATTGATTATCCTTTAACTCCATTTTTATAACATCAATTACTACATGTAAAAATTCTAAAAATTAAACTAAGGAGTAAAACTTGTTTAGTGTGAAGAATAACCTTTAGATGGAGATGAAAGTGTTGATGGGTGCAAAGATTCCTCCTCCTTCATATTTTCAAAGTTGTGGCTCAGATGTTTTAAAACTTTTTCTTTTTTAATTCTTTACCGTTATAATTTTTCTATTTACAATGCATGAAAAATGCATAAATTATGACTCAAGACTGAGAAAATCATGGACATCTTTAATTATGTATCTTTTGTTGTTGTCTTGATGCATGTACATTTGTAACTCTTAGCTTCGCCTCCTAATTTTTCTAAGTGATAGTTTCGTTTGATCAAGTTTTGCAGACCCAGATTCTCTCTTGCGAACGTTTTATCCTTTTGGGATTATCATATGAAATTATTCCTATGGTTTTAAGGGAATTGTTTAACAAACCTTTTCATTTCTTGCAATCTTTTATCCTCATTACATCATTCCTTTGCATATTGTGGAGTGCCGAATATAAAATGATTTTTTTTCTTCTTCTTTGTTTTGTTTTGTTTTTTTGAATTTTATTACATTTTCCTCGAACTTTCCCATAGCCCGATTTGATCTTCTTTCTTGCATTATTCTTGAAGATTGTGGATGGAATTGGTATCTTATTTCTATTATCTAATTGTTGTATTTGCATTAAACTCATTTTTCAGTTTACAAATTTGATTTTAAGGCCTTCTAAACCATTTCTTAAAGGCATTTTAATCTTCTTTGTGTACCACTTGTGTATTTTAGTTCACAAAATGATGAGTCCCATTTTCCATGGAATAAATGTGGAATGTTGTGAAACTTCACAAGAACTTGCCCCCATCGAGATAAATTAGATAGTTTTAGTTCATGCGATAAAATAGATTCAAATCCAATACCTATCAAATACACTCAAATAAAGATTATCTTATCGCTCCACTAATTCAATATTAACCTTCATGAAATCTCAGTTAACTTCTTGATTGTGTGCAAGTGATTCATTCCGTCCATCAAGATATTATAGTAAGTTCAATAATTTGTTAAACTACATATATATGATCTTTCCTCTAATCCAACCAGAGATAGAGCCTTGCAACCAGTCAAGCATCCATAGCCCAAAAAGGTTATGTCTACCAATATTCCCAAACATTGCTCCATTGCTAGTCAAGCATCTATAACCCTGGTAGAGTTGATTGGATAGCCTGATATTTATGGATACATAGACACACATATTCCTTTTGTACTTTTTGTTTTGATATTTCATTGAAGCTCATTTAATCCCATTTTGCAGGCATTGAAGCTTGCTTCCAAGTTGAATACAATAGTGGCAGTGAGGATGATAATTAGGTTTTTCATCTAAAAAAATATTAGCACTACTTATAACATCCCTAAAAGACTCTAATATGGTATAAAATATATAGATTTGTTTAGCTAGTCATCCACTCAGTTAATACTATGAAAAATGTGATCTACTCAACAATCCTGTTCACTTGGCCTTTAATACATATAGATGAAAATCTATTTGTGGCCTAAATTAGCAACTACATACTTCAATTCATGAATAAAAAATCTATTGCCTCATTTATTGTGATAAACCTTGATGTAAGCCTATCATTAATGATAATAATTATTCTCCTAGCCTTGGTACTGGTGTGCTCATGTGAGCAGGTTTTGGTGTGATCATGCCTACCAATATTGGACGCATCTATTCTAGCTTCAAAACGACAATACAGATTGACCAACACGCACGTTAGTCACGCATTTTACATCATCGATTTTGCAATTAATGGCTGCTATTGACTAACTTGTCACTAACATGCCGTATGAAAGGTCCATTTTGTTGACAATGCTATTTATCTCACTAGTGGGTAAGGCAATTGGCATTTTTAGGTCCTATTACGTCACAACATCTTCATTGAGTTTTCAAGATGGATTCTAATTTGGTCAAAATGATTGTTGAATGTATTTTAGGGAATGAATTTATGGTATAGGATCAATTTTGACATGGCTTCCCGATTCTTGGTATCTTTACCAAATTTAGGTGAACATGAGGATGACATATCAATCCTATATACTGCGCTACTAAATGATGATTCTATTGGTGGTTTGGATGTAGTTTTGGAAGTAGCCTTGCTAGGCTATGGAGTTCCCATGCCACAAGACATTGAAGCTTTTTGGGTATTAGAGACCCCTATTCAGCTCTATTAATTCCTTGAAGGATTTTGGGATACCACTATAGAAGAACATGGGGAGAAATCACACTGAGCATGCCACATTCTCAAAAAAACCCTAGGTATAATTCTTGACATGTGGTCCCTAGGAAAAAATAAATTCATAATGTGGATTATGCTCTTTGATAGGGCTAACTGATAAATGACCCTTATTCTCAATGAAATTTTGATTTAAATATTTACTGTTAATATCCTGCGACAATGGGTACCTCAATTTTGACATGATCCGTATTTATAAGCTCTTTTGGGGACCACTGGAAATAAATCTTATTTTGGAATTATACTTTACATTTTGCATATTAATTCAAATCTACTTATTTCACCTTCTATAATTCTAGGTGTGAATTACTTGTGTTAATTTGTAACAAGTTAAGCTTTGTTTTTAGATTCAATCACTTACCTTTTAATAACTATGTTTAACAATAGTTAAAATGTTACTATAGATATTTTTACACAACACCTTGAGTATTTATACCTAATGTACCTCATGATAGGTACAAATTTTGTAATGTTTACCACATCTATAATTATGTATAATATATATTATATAATATATAATATATAATATTGGGTGGCTGCAAGAAGTTGAGTCCCACTTTTGGGCAAAAAGTGGAAGTGTTTTATCTGTTTTTCAAATTTTTTGTGGATTGATGTCAAAATTTGATACACTTAGAGATTGAATCTAAAAAGACTTCAGTAATAGAAAATTTAGTGCTCGGAGTCTACATTTCAAATATATAATTTATTTTAATACCCACATCCTAGAAATCCCTTTTTAGTAGGCATGTTTAAAAACCAGTTTTTCAAAATGCCTGTTTCAGGACCATACCACACATGTGTACGACCACCCTTTTTTGATGCAAAAAAATGAATTTTTGCAAATTCTTCTGGGAAATGATACCTAAGACACCAAATAGTAATGAGAATTTTTTTTTTTTTTTTTTTTTTAAATATATATTTTTTTATTAATTTTTTACTGACAATAAAGTATATTTTTAAAACATTGGGTGTACGACCACCATAATTTGATGAAAATTTCATATTTTTTAATTTTTTTTTTTAATATTCAAAAGAATTGTATGTAGATTGATGTCATATAATTTATTTTTTTAAAATCCTAAAAACAAAAAAGTTATTAAAGTTTTAGTGAACCTTGGTATTTTACGTTTAGGTTCCACTTTTGATTAATAAATTATACAAAAATAGTAAAAATAATCTTATCACTATAAAATTTACATTTATGAAATCAGGACACTAAAAACTCTAATAGGGTTTAATTTCATCAAAAAATTCAATCAGAAAGGCCCTCAAAAAATTAGGCCAAGGTAGGAATCTGATGTCATTTTTTATGTTAGTCATTTTTTTGGACTTCCAAGCATAGGCTTCGTGGGACCAAGCCTATCTCAAAGAAAAAAAAAATGCTAAGGGTTGTTTCCCACCCCTAATTTTAACAAACGGGCGCTCGTTTTTTAAATTCAAAAAATGAGCGCCCATTTCGCTTTGTACCATTGAAAGCGATACGAGCAGCCGATTATAAAACAGGCACCGGTTTGATTAGATAACGTGCATCCATTTCTGAAAAGATCCATTGGGCCATAATTTGGCCCACAAGCACAAATCCCGATGATTGAATGATTTTTCAATCATTGCCTGACAAGTACGATTTGCAAAGAGAATATTTTGATTAATCATTCTCTTTTTTTGTCTTATTGTCGATTTGGTAAGGAGATCGATTCGAATTCAAAATTTAGTGTAGCCATGGGATCAAATCAACACAAGAAGAGGCAAAGGAAGGCTCTGAGAACTGAGGAGATTGCAACAAATAGGGAGAAGGAGGCAATACGTCAACTAGAGAGAAGATCAAGAATGAGACAAGGAGCTTCAAGTTCCACAATCGTTTCAGAAGAAGAGAAAATCAATGAGACCATAAATACTGACGAAGGAAACACAATAGAACCATTTAATTAAGGTGCATCTTCTAATCCATTATAGGATACATGTATGTCATCACAACCCTATGTTTTTTCTCATGAAGAAATTGGTGATTTAGTAGAAGCAGGTTACTTATTAAATCAAAGGCCAATTGAAAATCAAACCCCAAATGAAATTAGAACTTAAGTTGAAACTGAAATTGAAATCCAAATTGAAACCCCAAATGAAACTAGATCTCAACATGAAACTAAAATTGAAACCGAATTTGAAACTCCAAATGAAATTGAAAATCCACCTGCAACTAAAACCAATAATGTGTATGTCGACATGGAAACACCAATAGAAAATGAAACATGTTTGAATGATAATCAAATGAATGAAAATTTTGAAATTAAAAGTGATGTACTAGACAACCTTCCTGGCTTGGTTTCATGGAGACAGATTAGGACACATGCAAATAGATTATTTAGACATTTTTTTTATAAGAAGAAATTTGGGTTTCAATGTCAATTAATGGTACAACTAATTAAAATGACTAAAATGTGAAAAGTGATGAAGAAGTTAGGCTTTTATGTCAAACCCAAGAAGAAAGACGAGTCTTTAAAATAGGTTGTATCGACTGTTGCTAGCGCCTTTGATACAATCGGAAAGAAAAGTCGTTCTAAAAATAAAAAAGTAGCATGACGGGAAATAACAATAGCTTTAGTAAGCCAAACAACTTCTAATAAAAGAATGATGAGTAACATAAGTGGATATCTTAATATTCATCGTAAAACTTTGTCAAGAGCTGTAAAAAGAAGAGTTAATTTTGAAAGTGATCTGGCAAACAAATTGTGGACTTTTAGTGGTAGACTATCAAGGTCTGATATGAAACTTACTGGTGAAGTAAAAAATTTGATCAAAAAATTCTAGCACGATAATACGAGAGTATCACGTAATGTTAGAGATGTTCTTAAATTAAGAGTTGGGTCAAAAATTCGCGATCCACATCCAAAACACCTATTGGACATGAATCAAACTGAATTGTACAATTTATTTTTGGATGATAAGGTGTTGACTATTAACTTTTGTCAAAGGTCTTTTGAAAAGTGTAAACCTTGGTATGTTCGAATTAACAAGGAAAGAGTCAAATGTTGCAAAACTCATGTTCAATTTCGCTACCATTATGATGTATTTCGATATATACGTGTTACCATGCATAGTAATGGAATGTTCCAAGAATGTGGTATAAATATACCACCTGAAACTATAAAGGAGTTTATATCAAGTTTGTTTTGCAACCCACTAAATGAGCAAAATTTTCTTTTCAATGCATGTGTTTTCGGTGTATGTGATATATGTGGCAATCTTGCATTGTTGGATGAATGTTTGCATGAAAATCTTTCAAATGATTTTGGACAAGAATTAGTTGATGTTAAAAGATTTAAAACTGTTGAGTTTCCATTGAAGGATGGAAAGGTTGGAAGACGATGCAATCTAATCACTTAAAATGTTAGTGTTCATGCATTTTGAGTGTGTTTAACATATTTAGGTATGATGATACGCTTAAATTATTCAGTGCAAGTATCAATTTTTGTCCATATTGTCTATAGGCATACACCAGATAGTACATAGGAGGATCACAAAATTTTGAGAGAGTACCATTTCTATATGAGTGATAATAAATTACACTCATCTGAGTTTGTCCAGTATTGCTTCAATTCCTTTTTTCAAAATTTGAGGGAGAGATAAATTCAGATGACACAACATCTAATATGGTCTGATAATTGCATAGGGCAATTCAAGAATGCTAGAATGTTTTATTGGTTGAGTAGGATTCATAAGAAAACTAATATCGAACACATGTGGAGTTGTTTTGAGGCTGGACATGGGAAAGGAGAACATGGCGGTGCCAGTGCATGTGTTAAGAGAGCCCTTTCCAAAGAGCAACTCAAATTCAAGGAAAAGGCTAAGTTTAAAAATGCAAGTGTAATTGTGGATTGGTATAGTTCAACTTTATCCACAGGATCAATTCAGAACTCTACAATTAGATGTTTCTTCTGTCTAGTTAAAGAGGAGAATATCCTTCCAAGATATGATTGTGATACAATCAATGGGTCAGCTAGATGGCATTAATTTAAGAGTTCTAATTCTAACACTTGGACTATATGGACTAGAGAGATTGCATGTTTTTGTCAATTTTGTGTTGCAAGTGAATGGGAAGAATGCGAGAATATGGAATGGGCCGAAGAATGGCAACACAAATCCTCAACACCTAGTGAGACACAATATCAAGATGTTAGAAGAAATGAAGACCCAGGTCATGCATTTTTATCAGAAGATTATGATCTTGTTTCAGACCTCATACAACTTGGTAATTTAATTCAATTTCTTGTTTATAACTTTAAATTATACATTTTTATGTATTGTCATATAATTTATGATTGTATTTGAATTATAAATTCTAACAAGTTTTATTTCTACATGTACTTAAATTTGTTTTCTAGGACATGTGTATGCTGTTGTTGCACCTGAGGATAATGATGTGTAGGTTGAGTATTGGCTAGCTAGATGTGTAGAACCTAAGAAAAAGTTGATATGTGATCAAGTAGATGATGATGGTTTTCAGTATCTAGTTGGGTCTGTTGTGGTAGTTGGTACATGACTACGCAAATACTGAACAAGAAGGAATGGCTTACCAACTTATGAAGATTACCAATCAGAAAAGAAGATTATACACTATTCTCATCTGGTGGTGGAAACAAACATCAAATTAGAAAGATACAAAGGTAGACCTGCTAATAAGGTGGACAATTTCAGTAGAAGAGCATGAGACAATCATAGATGCATTGTAGAAGAGAGAGGATGTAGATGGTACGTTAGGTTGAATCAAATTTATATGCATGTAAGTTTGTGTTACTTGTGTGAACTCTTTTATATTTAATCACGATAATTGTTTTTCTTTGTCCCTTTAACACTATATTTGTCTACATTTGATACAATTTTGGTTTTATAAACAACATTGTATTAGTTATCTTCTTCTTAATGTTATTTTGTGCACATTGTAATTGTGTTACAATCATTCTAAATTTTTACGATATATTTATTTTATCGCAATCTCTTCATAGATTAACTGTAAGTTCTTGATTTTATTATTATCTTAAGAATAGGATGTTATTGTAAATTGGGATAGTTATTTTATTGAATTATAAACTGTTGCACTATAAGATGATCAACCACAATGTTAAAATATAAAGTCATAAATAGATCATATATAATTACTAGAGGGCACCAAATCACAAAACAACATCAAATATATATAATCAGTAAAGGGTGTGAAATCACATAACAAGACCTGATATCATAATAGCAATGAAATGACATAATAAAAAGTCCTATATATAATCACATAACAATTCCTGATGACATAATAACAAGTCTTCAAAAAATAATAATAAGGAAATTACATTAGAACAAGTCCAAATAACATAATAACAAAACAACATCACATATATAATCACTAGAGTGTGCCAAATCACATAACACGACCTGATATTATAATAGAAATGAAATGACATAATAAAAAGTCCTATATATAATCACATAACAACAAGTCCTATATATAATCACATAATAACAAGTCCTAGGATAACATAACAAGTGTCATCATAAAAAGTCCATAATACAATAACATGGCATGATCTAATATATATAATCTAAGAACTCTTGTGCATCTCATCTGCAGTCCTCTTCACTCCATGTAAATGTGGTTGAGATAAATCATCCTGCTGCATGTGGTTCTGAGATGCCCCATCCCGTGTGTGTACAGTATTAGTGTCTCCACCCTCTTGTGCACTATCAGTGTCTCCACCCTCCTATACATTATTAAAAGATTTTACATGAGAAGAAGATTTAACATGAGAAGAAGTTACTTGCATAATTCACTTATAAAGTAATTAAATACTAAAACTTTAAAATAAATTACCATACAACCATGCTCTACAATGCCTCACTGGCATGTGGAGGTCCACTATCATGAACAAGAAAAGTTGTTGTAGTCAATTCCTGCAAAAGAAAACATTGTACATAAATTTTTATAATCCCTATAAAAGGCAGGTACACAGTATAAAAAAATTAGAAATTATTTGTCTAATCATCACAGCAAATGACAATGTCGATGGTTGCATCTAGCTCAATCTTATAGCCATACCAATACTGGTAATGGTATCGACTTGAACAACATATATAAAGCATGAATCAAACTTGTATATATACATAAATTATAAAGTATATATATAGACTACAAGTTTATCGCCAAAAAAACATACTTGTGATGCAGGCAAAGTAATTGATGGGTGAAGGCATACATGTGATGCACCATCAAACAATCCAGAAGCCTTCAATTGCAAAAAATAACGAACATGAATCAAAGTTGTACATAAATTAGTAAGCATATAAACACTTCAAATTAATGGATGAAAAACATAGTAGTGGTATATGAGGCTAAGCCTTAGCATTCCACGGGTCACGTGAAGAACTACCCACCTCAGTGCTACATGAAGCACCCTACAAATTTAAGAAAACATATCATACACATCATTACATTAAAATTTTTATTGTTTATTTTAAATGTACATATCAATCCAATGTATCTAGATGAAAGTGCATACCATAAATGGGGCACCAACATCTCTAGGTATCGAGGTAACATGATGTTAGTTCCTCAATGACGTGGTATGATCCATTCTCTGTTCAGAAAAAATTGACTCATGTTATGGTTCATATGTGTATATATAAGGAATTTAATATTGCACTGTAAATTATATAAACAAATTTGTACCTCTATAGGTTGATCATCGTTTGCCCATAGGAGATCAACATATGAAGAGATGATATCAACATGTGTAGCCTCCTTGACATCATCATAACCACCATGGGAAGCATCAACATCATCAAAATCACCATCTCCTATAATTGTAGCCTCACTCTGTGGACCCATACATACATCGTCACAGCTCGTGCAAACATGTGCTAAGTTGGGGGCAACCCTCACCTTGTGCAACTATTGCACCAAATTTCCCGATAGGGCACTGAATGAGCCAAGAGTAGAATCCACTGCTCGATGATGGGCAGGTGCTGGAACAATTGGTGATGGAAGAGGAACCAATGGATCATCGCGCACACGGTTTCTAACCTTGTCTCTCAATTTGGATCCCGACCTATCCTGGCACATGCCTCTCCCTACCCCCTAAAATGATCTAATATCAAAGTAATTGGGCTTTTTACCCAATTCAAATTTGTCCCATAATTTCTTCAAAAAATACATCAAAATGTCATGTTCGGAGTGTGGTGGATGGTCCAACACTGCTGCCAAAAGTTTCTAGCTATGCCTGGGTGCCTACACCATTGAATTGAGATACATGGCTTCTTCAGATCTATCTATTCACCCATCTTAGGGTTCACAAAATATTGTTTCAAATCCATTTTTGTTATTTTTAATTCATTAACTTGTTTGTATGTAGGCCATCAGCCTAAAATGCACGCAATCCCTCCTGCCAACTACGATAGCTATCCAACTTGCTATATAAAGCTTGTATAGACTGTACAATCCCTTGCATACTATCTGCAAGGCGTAACAATTGTGGAGGTGGATGAGGCTCATGTTTAATGGTATGGATATCTCTAATCAAAGAATCAATATTTGTCCTAATGGTCTGCCTCAACTGATTGGGTGGAGGTGGAGGTGGAGGTGGAGGGGGTGCTAGACCTAATAGCTCATCTATCTCAAACTCATCCATTCTGTAAAAATAATCTGTATATATATACAAACATGAAAATTTATGATTACTATTTAATTTACATTTCACCTTCCAAAAAAAATTATAATTAAATACAATTTACCAACATAAATATAAAAAAAGGAAACACACATAGATCTATAATATTATTAATAGGTGGGTCTATTTTAATAATAAGGATCATTTAAGAAATATTATCCACCTAAATCAAAGTATAAGAAATATTCTACAAAATAAAACATCATAATGCCCATGCAACTCAAACAATAATTTTTAACATCTAAAGATGCATTAGTATAAGTTCCATCAAAATCATAAAAATAATCATGAGAGAGAGAGAGAATAGATAATGAATAAAATGACTCCACTGATTTAGATAATGAATAATCATCTCCTCTAGACTCTGCTGAGGGCTCATTCTCGATTAAGGATTTTTTTTAGTTGGCATTTTGGGCCATCATGGTGCATTTGTATATTTGCTATAGAGAGATGGATGATTACAATACCTCTGATAGTTGTACTTTGGGACCCATAATAGTTGACCCTCTTGTTATGAGAGGCTTCTAATCATAGTATAATAGTAGCGTTGTGTAGTTCATCTTTTCAAAGAAGGTAACTTCCATGGAATTACAATTTAGTACCCTTGCAATATTTAACCATTATCATCAATTAGGCTACCACTTTATATTTTCAACTTGATAGGATTCAATTCAACTACTCTATTTTGGTTTTAACTAAATTCATTAAAGTCATAAGTTATATGTATGAACTTGTCAATACATGTACTACTTTGTTGTGTTCTTCGCTAGAATCATGGGATGATTTAGTGATTGCAACTATTAGTACTACACTAAGTTGAAGCTTGAGTAAATAGTAGGTTCCCTACTCTTGGAGGAGTTAAAACAAAAAAAAACTCTATTTTTTTAATATTCAATTTTATATTGGTATTTTCTTGTTCAAAGTCGCAACCCACAAAATGTGATTCCAATATTGATCTATATTTGATTCTTATTTTTATTAAATCTGCCAGTAGTGTGATTTATTGTCTTGTTAACTTAAATGAAGCTATGTAAATTTAAAGCCTCGTAACTTTTGATAGACAGGATGTTTTTTCATGCTTCACGTGGCATTGAAAAGGTGGTTCATAAATCTTCATAGATCACACAATTATTGTCTAGAATATTCCCTCGTATTTTATATTTTATTTTTTGTGATTTCACATTGTAGTCATTTACTTGGTCACCTTGGCACTTGAAAATGACCGTCTTACATGAGATGAATTTGTTTGATATATTTTATATGTATTGATTTTATTGATCTTTTAAATTTTTATTTGAGTAGGTATCATAGGTTTCTCTATTCATCCTTTTGTGGTAAAATTAGATTGGGATCATTATGATTCTTTTGTAAAATGATATCTTGATAAGTTTTAGGTGGTGTAATCATTTTCCTTTTATGTATGGACTCATACCTAAACTAGAAACACTAGAAATTATATAATCTTGGTGTAACAACATTAACTCATGTAGGAGTGATTTGATCTAGTATCAAGATCATGATTCTATGTGTATTACATTGGATATTGATTTCCCCCACTCACTTTGGAATAGACTTTAGGAGATCCATGGAGACCCTCATATCTCTCCATTGCTAGAGGATCCTATTGTAGATTGTTTCATTCCCTTTGTAGAAGAAGATCACATACCCTTCAATGGTCATACTTAAGAGGAAATTTATTATATCATAGGTCTTTCATGTTTTGACAATTTAGAGGCTTGTCTCATTCTTCAAGTACTCATCCTATCAAGACCTAATATCCATCTTAAAAGTTTTTTATTATTTTAGATTATTATCACCAATTCCATAAACCGAATTGATTTAGTCTAGCATGGCATTAATCACCTTCTAAACATGGCCACTTGGGATTCATATCTTTTGAATATACTATCCTTGTTTGAGGAGTTTAGAATTAGATATGTTAAATATTATTTTGAGGATATTGATATCCTCTTTCATGATAGCTATGCCATCATTGGAAACCCATCATATTATCTTTGGTGCTCATTCTACTTCGATCCTCATAAGATTATTTATCATCATTTTGTTCCAACATGTGAATATTTGCGAAGTTTGTAGAGACACAAGTCTATTTAGATTTGAATTTCGAATTGACCCAACCTATTAGAATGACATTTCCAGTCACCAATGTATTTATTTCTTCCTAAAGGAAAAAAAATGTTGTTTGCAAGTAATGGATCATGTTTTTTCTTCAATCTTTCATCATTAGCATGTGACCTACTGATTTATGGGGAGTTTTGTATTCTCATTTTATCTCTCTTATTAGGGCGGTATTTACTATAAAAAGGAGGCATTGGTTATTAGAGGAAGATAAAAGGATAAAGAAAAGAGAAAAAATAAGAAAAAGGACGTGTTATCATGTTTGAAAATATATAGTATATCTTTAGAGATTGGGCTAAGTTAGGAAGTAGTGAGGATTAATAGTGATAGTTAGAGTATTATCAAATTTAAGAACCCTATTTTTCACACACAAAAAAAAACATTCATATTCATTATCATTTTAAAGTTCAATTTAAACATAAATTAAACATCTAACTTTTACAAAAGATTCCTATAATTATATAAACATTTAGAAATATAAATTTAAACATTCAAACTTTTATGAATGATTAAAATAGAGAGAGAGAGAGGGAGAGTAGGTAATTTTAGATACAACAAGTTATAGAGAGAATAGATAATTTGAGAGATAGAGAGTAGGTAATGATAGAGAGAGGGTAATGTGTGAAAGAGAGAGAGGGGGGTAATGTGTGTGTGTGTGTGAGAGAGAGAGAGAGGGGGTAATGTGTGTGTGTGTGTGTGTGAGAGAGAGAGAGAGAGAGAGAGAGAGAGAGAGAGAGAAAGAGAGAGAGAGAGAGAGAGAGAGAGAGAGAGAGAGAGAGAGAGAGAGAGTTAGAGTTTTGTATTCTTGTTTTATCTCTCTTATTAGGGGGGTATTTACTATAAAAAGGAGGCATTGGTTATTAGAGGAAGATAAAAGGATAAAACAAAGAGAAAAAATAAGAAAAAGGATGTGTTATCATGTTTGTAAATATATAGTATATCTTTAGAGATTGGGCTAAGTTAGGAAGTAGTGAGGATTAATAGTGATAGTTAGAGTATTATCAAATTAAAGAACCCTATTTTTCACACACACACAAAAAACCATTCATATTCATTCATTTTTAAAGTTCAGTTTAAATATAAATTAAACATCTAACTTTTACAAAAGAATCCTATAATTAAATACAACATTTAGAAATATAAATTTAAACATTCAAACTTTTATGCATGATTAAAATAGAGAGAGAGGCAGAGTAGGTAATTTGAGATACAACGAGTTAGAGAGAGAATAGATAATTTGAGAGATAGAGAGTAGGTAATGATAGAGAGAGGGTAATGTGTGAAAGAGAGAGAGGGGGGTAATGTGTGTGTGTGTGTGTGAGAGAGAGAGGGGGTAATGTGTGTGTGAGAGAGAGAGAGGGGATAATGAGAGAGAGAGAGAGAGAGAGAGAGAGAGAGAGAGAGAGAAAGAGAGAGAGAGAGAGAGAGAGCGTAATAACATAGATGGTAACGTGTACGTGTGTGTGAGAGAAGGGGGGTTTATTGTTGATTTTCATCTAGGGTTTATTGTTTGTTAATTTTTTAGGGTTTGGTGTTCCTTTATTTTCTAGGGTTTATTGATCATTTTTTCTATCTGGGATTTAGTGTTCATTTTTCTGTTCAGGGTTTATTGTCTATCTCTCCTACTATCCCTAACACCTTGTACACTTATTTATAACCAAATCTCTCCTCCTATGTATCATACTTATATATGAGCTCTCTCTCTCTCTCTCTCTCTCTGGTTGCAAGGTGTGCACCATTGGTGTCCTTGTGTTGTGCAACACAGTGACTGGGTTTGTGAGATGGCTTAAATGTATCCCGTGGATTCTAGAAGTCTAGTGGTTGTATTGGGCATTAACAAGTCAAAATTTTGGTGCAAAAGAAACCACACTTGTAACAAGTGGTATTAGAGCTTGGTCATAGGTTCAAACGTAGCGCTCAGGTTTGTGACATGGATTAAGTACCTCCTGTGGATTCTATAAGTCTAGTGGTTGTATTAGGCATTAACAGGTTAATCTTTTGGTGCAACGACAACCACACTTGTAACATCTCCTCCCATCCCTCCCTCCCTAGATCCCTTTCCCCTTCTATATTCCTCCTCCCACCTCCATTTTCCAAACCCCCCCTCTCTGTCTCTGTATCTCTCTCTGTCTCTGTCTCTGTCTCTCTCTTTCCCACCCTGTCAAGCCCGTTCCCCTTATGGAATCCTCTCTCTATCTCTCGAGATCCCTTTCCCCTTCTCTCTCTATCTATCACTCTGCCCTATCCCTTTCCAAAGCCTCCCTCTCTCTCTCTCTTTCCCACCCTCCCTTACTCTGTGACCCTCTCTCTCTCACCCCCTCTCCTTCTATCCCTCTCTCCCTCTCTCTTTTTTGATACTTCTATCTCCTTCCCTCTCCCCTCTCCCCCTCTCCCCCCCCCCTCTCTCTCCCTATCTCCCCATTCTCCTTTGAAGAGAGATCTAGCTAAGGATCTATTGAGTATTTTTAGGTACTAAATTCTATGATGCACATTCTATTGTTTATTGGTGTAGTTCGACAATGGCACATAGAGGGGCACTTGATTCAGTAGTGCACAAATTCTTTTGGTTGGTTGAGGAGGGCACAATATGACATAAATTGAATTGGAAAACAATCAAAGATTCTTCAAAGATGTATTCATTTTGAATCTTAGATGCAAGTACATGGACCATTTGGACACAAGAGTTGGCTTGTTTTTATTAGAGTTGTATTTAGGGGGATTGGGATCAATGTGACTCAAGTGAGTGGGTGGATACATGGGTTCCATCGTATCGAACTCCGTTATCTCAAACAATATCCATGCCAAATAATGACATGGAAAGTTTAGTTCAGTACGACTATCTTTTAGATCTTCTACAACGAGGACATGTTTTTTCAGCTAGTACACTATAGGGGAATGAAGAGAGAACATACTATTAGTTGGAACAATGTGGACAAGGAAAGCAAAAGCTAACACAACTAATGATAGATGATGATGGGTTCATGTATCCTATAGGTTCAATTGTTATTGCAGGAACTTGGTTGCGAACATACATGATTATAAATAATGGCATACTTGCATCTGAAGACTACAAGAAACACAAAACCATTCTCATGTATTCACACCTTGTTATAGAAACAAATTTTTTGTTGTTGAAGAATCATGCCAAACCAAAGATAAAAGAACTATGGATAGTTAGTATTTCTGATCATGAAGCAATATTGGATACTCTTAAGAAAAGAGATGACCCTTCAAGCACACTTGAATAGCATATCTATCTCATACCAATTGACTCTAAGGAATGGAAGGTACAATGAATTGTTAACACTAATATCCTATACTTCTTAGTTATCTGGGTAATTAAAATAATATTTCCTTGCAAGAAATTATAATGTTGACACTTTATGATTACGACATTTACAAGACTTGTACCAAATCACAAAGCTTAATAGACCCATAATGACCAAAACACCAACTTTTGATCTACAAAACAATTTTGAAACAAAAAACAAATAAATATATTGTATATTTATTGTGCTCTTCAATACATTTTAAATGCTTATTCATTTGCAAAAACTGATATTCAAAAGTGAAAATTATGTCCTTTTGAAGAAAAGCATCAAATAGTTTTAACATGAAATGTATATCAAAAAAAAGAATTTTTTATCAAGATTAACATGGATGTAAAGTATTCCTCTTCAACTTTATAATAAAATCTTGTTTTTAAAAAATGGACTTTTCGATCATAAGTTATAAATTTTTGAAAAAAATGATCAAATTTAACCTATAATGATGATCCCCTTAGAAAAAAAAAAAGCTAAAAAACTAAATTCATCTAAAATGAAATTTTTAATATGAAAATAGGGGTTTTTGGGCATTTTAAATGTAATGGAAGCATTCATTTGGGATAAAAATGCTCCAATAAGAAGATATTCATGAGATCTAAGCTTCAAATCCATGTTTTCAATGTGTCATATGGTAGCAAAATTAAGTGAGAAAATGCCAAACCTAACTCTCTCAATCCTCCCAAATACATTGAGTTAGCTGAAAGTTCCAACACAATAGACAAAATAGCTACACTTACCAAATATTACTAAAACTACATATGCAAATATGATTTAAATATATTTGAAAATCCTTTTTGATTCTCAAGATCACATGGAAATACAAGATAAGAGCATGTAAGTGTTCTTAAGATCATACAAAAAGTCCTAATCTCTTAATAACAAATAATCCAAGTATTGAAAACTCTCCAAAGTAAAGTTTGATACCATGTTACAAATCTAAAATAGATGCATAACCAAGATCTTTCTATGAGAGAGACAAACTATAAAACTATAAATGAAATAAAGCAATTATAGACCCACGATTCCAAGAGGTGTGTAAATATTAAGATGAAAATATTTCATTAAGAGCTCAAAGAGATTCCATAGAAGAATTACTATATGAGTCAAAGTACATGAGTGCCAACTTTTATAAGAGCATCACAATATGCAAAAAAATGGCAAATTTAAACTAGTTAGTTCAATTTTATATAGAACTAAGGAGAGCATGAAGGTGGAAAATCCAACCAATAACGTGTGACCACCAAGTAGTCCAAAAATATCAAAAGCTTCACCATTTAAGGAATGGTTTTCCCTTTAAAGATGGGAACACCACCTATTATGGAAGGGAAGACCTCATTATCGTATCCTAGTCAAACTCACATTATGAATCTAAGAAATATTAATTATAGTATAGGAAAAACCTAGGACTAAGGGAAAAGTAAATAACCCACTAGGATAATGAATACGTAGACTAACACTCCTTATTCCTATTAGTTAATATTTTCTCACTTAATCCACCTCTTAATCCTCATGTTTTTTCCCTTCTCTAATACACATGAAGATAAAATACTCTTCATAGTAGATTGGAAACTAACTAATTTAAATTATTTTTTCTACCCTTTTACTTAGTGTATGAAATAATAAACTCATGCTTATTATTGTAATAGAGGGAAAATACAAAGAAATTTTGTAAACGAGCTCTAAATTAGATGATCTTTTCAATATTAGCTCTAATGTTATTCTACTTTTTTAAAATTAATTCCTATTGTTTCAAGATAAAATATTTGACTAACCTAGGAAAATTCTTTAAACTATTAAAATAAAATTAACTAGCTAGAATAAAGAGTTGAAATTAAACGAGTATTCTTTACTACTACTAGAAATGAGATCAGAAAAAAACAACACTAAAATGGAAAAGAGTGAAGAGAGAGGAACTTGGGATCAAAGGTAGAAACTATATAGCTTGAATGCATATGTGGCATGTGAATTTCAATATGACACATTGTTTATATATGATTTTTTAATAAGATCTATAAACAACTTGTCCGGGTTTCAAAATTCAACTTCAAGCTAAACTTAGGTAAAAAAAGTAGTAGCTTCCAAGGATGATAAAGATATACAAATATAGTTTAAAATAATATATAAATAAAACTAAATCAAACAAAAAAGGGGAAGAAAATAACAAATCCAATTCGAGGTGAAGAGCCAATAAGAAAGACCTAAAATCTAGAATAGATGAAGGTTTTGGTCTACAAAAGAGTTTTCTATTAATGGTTAAGGCCACCCTTTAGTTTTTTTAACTTCAATGATCATTGGGATGAAGAAATATTAAGAAAGTGTGCTCTCCTATCTTATATTTTCTAGGACTTGACAAAGAAATAAAAAATTCAAGTAATCTAAACTGAAATGTAAAATGTTGGCCTTGATAATGAGATCATGTGAACAAAAGATAACAATACAAACGACATACAATTTATCAAATAAAAAATATGTGAAGCAACAACAAATAAGTATATCAAAATCATCTATCAATCTTAGTAAGATCAATGCAACAAAGCCTACTATTTGAATATGCTTCTAAGCTCCTCAAGAGTGTAATATAATGTTGGAGCCTTCACAAACTCTTCAAAAAAATATTTTAGACTTTATAAAGCAGTGGTAACAATCATCTAGAGTTCTATTGAGAGTAATAGCTTGATATAATGTGAGGTTGTATGACATAGAATAAGTATGGATAAAAATAAATGAAATAGAGGAAGATAAGGGACATGTGAAACCATTCAAATTAACTCTAGTGTGGTTACCAATGACTTGAGCATGTAAAAAATAATAAAATTCTAAAAAATTACATAATCTTGAACTACATAGACATGCCAGTCCATTGCATGTATGTTTATTTGTCACATTAGTGTCCAAATCGTTGAATCTTAACAAAGGGTTAAAAGAATAGGAAATGCCAAGTTTAATAAAATTGTAGGATTAGTTTTGAGAAAAATCATCATGGGTAGAAAAAGGACAAATTAAAGGTTAAATTGGATCTTGAAACATAGTAGGGGAGATAAACACTAAAGTGATCTAGGAACATAATGTAAAATTATAAGGGTATACAATTGTTTTTCATTATAGTTATACAAGGTCTCCTTTCCCAATCTACCATTTTTACTTCCCTCTCTCAATTGATAGATTCTTGATACTGTTCTCCATTAGGCACCTATCTTCAGTTTTCCTCAACTACATAGAATCCATGCTTCGTACCCTAAACCCTAAAAATATGAAAAAAAATCCTCTAATATTTTTAGGATTGATGACAATTTTATTTTTATTGCTTCACATCGCCTCTTGGTTATGCAAGATACAACATAAAACAACATCCTATCTCATCTGTCCAATGCAACATTGTTTTCTTTTTTCCTTCTTCTTTGTAACAACCCACATCTATCTTCTTCCTCATCTTGAAACCTCCCAAATTCCTACCTGCAACTAATTTTAAGCACCAAAATAGGCCTCTCTCTATCTAAGACAACATCTCTTGAAAAAATATTCGTAAATAATTCCCTAAAATTATATTGAGCACACAAAGTACCCACGAACAATATGGATGACACCATATTTCACATTGTAAGTAAATCTTGGACCATGAAAATATCCTCGGGGTCACACAAATCATCTTCACACATGTAAAGCACCATAAATGAATTTGAATATTAGTAGGGAAGTATACAAAAATATAACACACAATAACACACAATAAATTCTAGGTGAACTAAACACAAGTTGAATTCATCCTATGATCTCATGTGATCCTTCCCTACATATGAAAAGATACATAGATCTTATCACTAGGGTAAAAATGACTAGCTAAGAATAAACACAATTAATATTATGTTGGATGGATCCCTAAACAAGTGGTTGAATTCGAAATTTGAAATCATGGTGGCAAATGTATGAAAGTATATGGTTAAAAACTACTACAACAAAAATGTCACTCTTCGTCTTGCTTAGTACTCATTTTAAAAGCTAAATACAATTTCATGTAAATGTGAACATGGTTTGATGAATAGTCCTCATTTACATCAACATATTTGTAACAATTATTTGCATTAATATAATAATGTTATTAAGGATGTAACTAATGATGACCATCTTGAATAGTTTAAAGAAAAATTATTTAGAAAATTTATTAAGCAATTCAATTAATTTATTAAGAACACATATGTTGTAGTAGTATAAATTTTGGGGCACAATCTTACTTGTTTCCTTCTAACTAATCTAAGGGATATATCTAACCTTGCACGATAGAGGAACCAATATTCTATTGATAGCTGGATAAAACTTGAACATCTAATTCAATGTCATATAGATAGAAAGATAATTTAGGTGTATGATAAACATATAGATTTTTTGAAAATGAAAACCTTTATTGTGATTATTAATCATAATAGAACATATTATAAACACACATTATAATATATTACTATGTGACAAAGATCTTCCTTACTACTTACTATAGATTTACAAATTATTTCTATTTTTCTTATTTAAGATGTGAATGACAAAAAAATACATTTAATAATTCATATTATTCATATAACTTCTCTCCTATACTATATATCATATCTTTTAAAAATATTCTAAAGCCTCATAAACTCATTTTTTATATATATTTGTGTCTATTTATATTTTTATAACATGTCATTTATCATGTTTTCATTTGACCTGTACCATTTAAATATCCTTGTCATCAACACATTAATTATAGCTCTTTATTAACTTGCACTCTTTAGTATAGCGTTTACCATGTTTTCATTCGTCCTTTACTAAGATGTTTAGCATATTGATCAATCAACTACCCTCTCAATTGTAAAGAGCATTTATTCAACCAATGGAACGATTATGAAAATGAAGGTGAAGTAATGAACGTGAAATGGCGAGAGGAAGGAATTGTAGAAAACAGAAGTTCTGTTGTGTGGCGTGACTAGAATAGAAGAGGACTGAAAACGGCTTTCAATCAATGTCCTTATGCTGAAATCGCCACAGGAGAAGCGACACCATATTTTTTGTTGAGTAGTGGTGGTTGTGGAGCGCATGGAGAATCGTCACAGGTGGGGCTGGAAACTGACTGCTCCACATTATTCTCTGCTAAAGCAAATTTTTTGTGTACTCGTGATGGTGGTGGAGCACATGGAGAATGGCCACAGGTGGGGCTGGAAACATCTTCTTTCTTCATATTCTTAAGTGTATTATTATCTGACGGTGGTGGTGGAGGAGCGCATGGAGAACTGCCACAGGGGGGGCTTGAAACAGCTGACTGCTTCATATTTGTATGCTCTGATACAACAAATTCTTTGTTGAGCAATGGTGGTGGTGGAGAGCATGGAGAACTGCCACAGGTGGGATTTGAAACAGCTGACTGCTTCGTATTGTTGTTTGAAGGAATTGGGAGGTTGTGTCGAGCGGATACATGAGCCATACAAATAAGGGAAAGCACAGCGAACATTGTGTTCATTTTCATGCGCAACAAACTTGCCATGTTTAGGGTTGAGAGTGTATATTAGCTCAAATGCAGAGAAAAATCTTAATAACCAGATTAGGGTTGTAACCGAAGATTGAGATTGGTTCCAATGCATCACCGCCACCCATTTATAGGGGGAAAATAACTTCCAAACAATTTCTTCCAAGATGTTCAAAGTCGTATGGCGTATTGGAAACGAAGAAATTGGCAAATTATGTATTAGTTTACTATATTTTTTTTCTTAAACGTGTAGCTAATTTTTCTCAACAACAGTTAATTTTCTTCATTTCATATACTGCCTGCTATTCAAACTAGAAGCTTTGACCGAGTAACCCTTACATTTTATTAAAATACTAAGGAAATAAACATCGTGAATTATATGAGATCTAGTGTTAAACATGAAACAATCTCTTTATTTGAAACAAATAGTTTAATCTCAAATTTTGGTCGATTCATCTTGAAAACTATGGGTTTTGATTTTGGGTACAACATATTTGATCTTTCATGTAATTATAATCTATATTGTATGAATTTGTTCCAATAGAATGTACACCTTAAAAATATGTTCATCTATTTCTTTGTAGTAAATGAATACACAAAGGCAATGATTATAAGCACATTTAATAATATTAGCAAGGTCATAGGTTATCATGCCCTATTATACGAGCCATTGATCTAAATGGTACATTGAATTCAAACGATTTATTATATTTTGTTTATTATTGTAAAAACTTTTTAAGCTGACTTGGCAAGTTGTAAAATGACTCTTATATATAAGAGAGATCATTGTAGACATTTTGTAAGAGAAAAAAAAAGATATAAGGCAGACCTATTATGCGAAATATAGGTTAAAGGTTTTATGTAAAGAACAGAGCAGAAACTGGTACTGGATCTGGCATTATAGATGCTATTGTAAAGCAGTACAAGATACTATATTTGTATAATCCACATTGTAAGTCAGTGAGACTTCCCATTGAGCAGTGAGCTCTAGGCAATTGGCCTTCCTGCATGTGCAGGCCTGTCTTGTAAGTAATATTCTCTCATTGGCCAGTAAGTGAATATTGTGGGTCACAAATCCACTGAGGTTTTTCCCACACCGGGTTTCCTTGTTAAATCCTTGTGTCATGGTGTGCTTTTCATGTGGATGCTTTTAATTCTGTTTATTGCACTATTTCTTGCATACTGGTACACTGTTATAATATGTTCTACATGTTTTAAGTTAATAAATTCAATTCACTGGTCAGATACTGAGTCACCCCCCCATCTCAGTATCTGTGGGAATCATAACATAATCACCCTCTAAGTGTTTTCACATTCCTAATCCAAGGGGTTAAGAAGAGGTCACTTCTCAAACCATTAAGGCTCTTAGAAAATGCTCAATGCCTTTTCCCTTCCACAAGCAAGCCCACATGGGCTTTGACCATCTTAAACCCCACTTTAACCTTTGCACATTTCCCCAACCCTTGGTTAAAGGCTTACCCATTAACCCAACCATCCATGGTAACCCTCAAGTCCCTTCAAGCCTTAAAGGCTTTGACCATTCTAACCCCACTTTAACTCTTGCACATTCCTCCAACCTTGGGTTAAGCACAAATCCATCAAGTCAAGCATTAATGGCTTCCTTCAAGTCTTCTAAACCATTTCTATTAACTAATTGTTGTATTTGCATTAAACTCATTTTTCATTTCACAAATTTGATTTTAAGGCCTTCTAAACCATTTCTTAAAGGCATTTTAATCTTCTTTGTGTACCACTTGTGTATTTTAGTTCACAAAATGATGGGTCCCATTTTCCATGGAATAAATGGGGCATGTTGTGAAACTTCACAAGAAATTTCCCCCATCAAGATAAATTAGATAGTTTTAGTTCATGAGATAAAATAGATTCAAATCGAATACCTATCAAATACACTCAAATAAAGATTATCTTATCGGTCCACTAGTTTGATATTAACCTTCATGAAATCTCAGTTAACTTCTTGATTATGTGCAAGTGATTCATTCCTTCCATCAAGATATTATAGGAAGTTCAATAATTTGTTAGGCTACATATATATGATCTTTCCTCTAATCCAACCATGAATAGAGCCTTGCAACTAGTCAAGCATCTATAGCCCAAAAAGGTTATCTCTA
Source organism: Cryptomeria japonica (assembly GCF_030272615.1). Taxonomy (NCBI): domain Eukaryota; kingdom Viridiplantae; phylum Streptophyta; class Pinopsida; order Cupressales; family Cupressaceae; genus Cryptomeria; species Cryptomeria japonica. Next base: position 706,444 of record NW_026728853.1, on the reverse strand, counting down.
CCAATATTCCCAAACATTGGTCCATTGCTAGTCAAGCATCTATAACCCTGGTAGAGTTGATTGGATAGCCTGATATTTATGGATACATAGACACACATATTCCTTTTGTACTTTTTGTTTTGATATTTCAATGAAGCTCATTTAATCCCATTTTGCAGGCATTGAAGCTTGCTTCCAAGTTGAATACAATAGTGGTAGCGAGGATGATCTTTAGGTTTTTCATCTAAAAAATTATTAGCACTACTTATAACATCCCTAAAAGACTCTAATATGGTATTAAATGTATAGATTTTTTTTAGCTAGTCATCCACTTAGTTAATACTATGAAAAATGTGATTTACTCAACAATCGTGTTCACTTGGCCTTTTATACATATAGATGAAAATCTATTTTGTGGCCTAAATTAGCAACTACATACTTCAATTCATGAATAACAAATCTATTGCCTCATTTATTGCACTAAACCTTGATGTAAGCCTATCATTAATGATAATAATTATTCTCCTAGCCTTGGTACTGGTGTGCTCATGTGAGCAGGTTTTGGTGTGATCACGCCTACCAATATTGGATGCGTCTATTCTAGCTCCAAAATGACAGTACAGATTGAATAACACGCGTGTTAGTCACGTGTTTTACACCGTCGATTTTGCAATTAACGACTACAATTGACTAACTTGTCGCTAACACGCTGTACAAAATTTTTGTTTTGTTGACAATGCTATTTATCTCACTAGTGGGTAAGGCAATTGGCATTTTTAGGTCCTATTACGTCACAACATCTTCATCGAGTTTTCAAGATGGATTCTAATTTGGTCAAAATGATTGTTGAATGTATTTTAGGGAATGAATTTATGGTATAGGGTCAATTTTGACATGGCTTCCCGATTCTTGGTATCTTTGCCAGATTTAGGTGAACATGAGGATGACATATCGATCCTATATACTGCGCTACTAAATAATGATTTTATTGGTGGTTTGGATGTAGTTTTGGAAGTAGCCTTGCTAGGTTATGGAGTTCCCATGCCACAAGACATTGAAGCTTTTTGGGTATTAGAGACCCCTATTCAGTTCTATCAATTCCTTGAAGGATTTTGGGATACCACTATACAAGAACATGGGGAGAAATCACACCGAGCATGCCACTTTCTCAAAAAAACCCTAGGTATAATTCTTGACATGTGGTCCCTAGGAAAAAATAAATTCATAATGTGGATTATGCTCTTTGATAGGGACAACTAATAAATGACCCTTATTCTCAATGAAATTTTGATTTAAATATTTACTGTTCATATCCTGGCACAATGGATACCTCAATTTTGACATGATCCATATTTATAAGCTCTTTTGGGGACCACTGGAAATAAATCTTATTTTTGAATTATAATTTACATTTTGCATATTAATTCAAATCTACTTATTTCACCTTCTATAATTCCAGGTGTGAATTACTTGTGTTAATTTGTAACAAGTTAAGCTTTGTTTTTAGACTCAATCACTTACCTTTTAATAACTATGTTTAACAATAGTTAAAATGTTACTATAGATATTTTTACACATCACCTTGAGTATTTATACCTAATGTACCTCGTGATATGTACAAATTTTGTAATGTTTACCACATCTATAGTACTTATAATATTTATATTTTGTACAATATTTACAACTTTAATGTTTGATTATATCACTCATGTTGTTTTAGGGTTGACAATAATGTTTTCGAAATTATCAATCTATGGGTAGTGCCAATTATTCTCCATCTAATGTTGAGAGTTTGTATGTACTTTCACCTACTATCTAAGAAAATTGGTACGGACCAGTCCCAAGTTTTGTCAAACTTCTTTTTTGACCCCTTTCTCTCCTAAGATTTATCCCAATACAGTATAAGATCTGAGATACAGAAGGATTTTACTTTGTCTCTCCTATCGAACCATCTCTTTACTACATGTTGATGTTTGTTCATGTGATTGATAGCTCTATTGCATTTTTCATCAAGGTTTATGAGCTACAATAAACTATCTTCTTATTTGTTTTCAAACCCTAGATATTCTTGAGTGAATTGGAGTGTGGGAACCTTTAAGTTAACTGGTAAAATTGGATCTATTCCATGAACTAGATGATATGGTGAATTTCCAAGGGCACTCTTGTTGCGAGTTCTATCTACCCATAAGGCATATTTCAATAATGCATGCCACCATCTAGGATTTTTATCAAACGATTTCTTAATGATATCAAATAGATTCTTATTGGTGAATTCTGCTAACCCATTCCCTTGAGGATACTAATTTAAAGAAAACTTAAGAATAATCCCTATTTCAAAAGTCAAAATTTACAAATTTTAAAGATCAGAAGGCAGGGCCATTGTCACATATTGGGGAATGTGAATTTTAGAAGCGAGTAATGATATTATCCTCCAAAAATTGAATGAATACCTCTATGCTGCAAAATCCGAAATATCCCGCTTTGGCCCAACATGTGCAACAATGTGTCACTATGAGTATATATCGATGTCCAGATGAAGGATTAATCATTCCAATAAAGTCAAGCCTCCATTGATAAAATGGTCTCATTTCAACAACTGGTTGTAGTGGTTGAGCAACATATTTTACTTTATCTACAAAGATCTGGCAAATATGACAACACTTAATATGTTGGTGCACATATTTAAAGATAGTCGGCCAATAATATCTATCTCTGAGAATAGCATGGGTTGTGGCAATATTTCCACCATGCCAGTACCAAACTTGTCATGAAATTCATGTAAAACCTTGTGTGCTTCTTGTCTATCTACACATCTAAGGTATATATCCTCGTGGTCTTTGTAGAATAAATTCCCATTCTTTACCATGTAGTTTTGAGCCTTGAGATTTAATTCTCTCCTTTGCATCTTGTTCACATGATTAGGGCATTGATTAGTAATTAGCAGGTGTAGGACATCTTTATACCATTCATCCTAAGACATTTCATCCACTAAGTACTGCTAACTAATCAATCTTGGATCTATTTATGCTATAGCCTGAAATAAAGCATGCCTTTGGATTAGTCTCATGGGTGTAATTTCTATGTCAAACTCCTAGAGGATAGTCACCCATTTTTCTCTCCTTTCCCCTAGCTCATTTTGCATTAATAAAATTTTAATTGATGCATCTGGTACTATGGCTATGACTTTACTCCTCAAGATATAGTGCCTAATTTTTTGACTACTTTAACTAGTGCATATGCTTGTTTCTCCATATTGATGTATCACAACTCAACATATTTAAAAGGACAACTCATAAATGCAATGGGTTTTTCTTCTCTTTGTCCTACTTTCTAAATTAAAGAAGTAGCACAAATATGCTCTTAAGAAAAAAAGTATATAAAAGGGTTTAATATAATCAGGACTTGATAGCATAGGTGCTTCAAAAATAACTTTTTTAATATTTTCAAATGCTTCCTTATCTTTTTTGGTATATTGTATTTTTCATCTTTCTTGAGCATAGCATTCAGAGGTTGTACAATCTGTACAAATCCTATAATCAATTTCCTCATGAAATTGATCTTATTGAAATAAGATTTCAACTCCCTACTACCTAGGGGTTGTAACTTCATTAGGGTATTACTTTATTTGGGATCAATAGAAATCACTATTTCTAATATAACATGCCCCAATAGTTTACCTTCAATTACCCCAAACATTCACTTCTTTGGGTTAAGTGAAATCCCAAATTGTTCGCACATCTTCAATACTCTCCTTAAATCGTAAAAGTGATATGCTCATCTTTTAGAAAACATTTTCAGATCATCCATATATTTGATGATGCACTTTCCTATTAAGTATTTTAATGCAATATCCACAACTCTCTAAAAATTAGCATGTGCATTAATCAATCCAAAAGACATCCTTCTATAGGCAAAGGTTCCCCATTTAGTGGTAAAGGTTGTTTTTAACTTATCCCACCTATCCATCATAACTTGATCGTAAGTAGAGAAACCATATAGGAATGATATCATTTGGGATCCATTTACTATTTGTAATACTTCATCCAATGATGGTAGGGTATAATTGTCTTTTTTGAAAGCTTTGTCCAGATTTTTGAAATACACACATAACCTGATATCTCCATTCTTCTTACGAATAGGTACCAAATTAGCTACCTACGTTGAGTGATTGACAATAAAAATAATCCTAACCGATAAGAGCTTTTGTACTTTGTTCTAAATAAAGGGTTCTATTAAGGCATTGTTAGGCCTCCGTCTTTGTTTGAAGGGATTAGCATTTGGCTTTGAGGGAATAGTATGCGTAATTATAGATGTATCAGAAGTCTTCAAATCTTCATAAGTCCATGCTATAACATGTATATATATTCCTTTAAGAATTTCTTAATACTTTCACGCTCTATTTTTGAGCACACCTTTCCAATAAGGGCATTTTTAGGATCTTCTTCAATACCCAAATTATGTGCATCACTTTGATCACCACTGGTTTTAGGCAAATTAATTTGTTTCAACACTTGGTATATATCAAACATCCTTTCTAATCTAATAATACTTTTTGGATTACTATTTCTTTTCATGACACCTTTTTAATCTTTAACTTTTTCATCTAAATGCTCATTTTCATCAATAATCTGTGCTTACAATATCCCTAAATTATTGATGAATTGTAAATGTGTCTGCCATCTTCAAACACTTGTAGATTATGAATATTATCAAGAATGGAGGGAAATAGAAATAATTCAATAATGAACTTCTTCAACCTAGATGAGGTTAATGACTCCAGAGAGCTAGATAATCTTCTTTATGGTTGAATTGTTGGGGTATGTATAATATATTGAAAGCATCAAAACTCAATCAAATCCCAAATACTATGCCGATAGCTTTCTGGCCTTTTGTAATAGTAGACATATTACCTTCCAACTTGTTTAACTACTAAAATTGAGTCACCCAACACTTTTAATATTCTATCTTTCTTTCTTAAAGCTAATAGTAAGCTATGCATCAATACTTCATACTAAGTTACAGTGTTGGTGCATTGAAACTGAAGTCTATATGCCACCAAGAAACACTTACCTTGCGGATTGATTAATTCCACTCTTACTCCAATTCCTTGTTTAGATTTGGATCCATCAAACTTGAGAGTCTAGACCTGATCATCTTCTGGCACTGATTGCTCTTGGGTATGTGTAGGATCATGGTGGGCCAAGCTAGGCCTTTAAGTGGTGATGAAAATTAAAAAAAATAGAGTTAGGAAACTTGATGTAAAAATTTGAATAAGTTATCAATATTATTTCAAAAATGTGTAATAATAGAATCTTTAGCAAATTGAATGTAGTTTCTAAGCTAGTAGTTTTTTTTTTTGAAAAAAATAAATCTATTTGTCAAAAATTTGAAATTTCAATATAGTAGTACTAAAATTTCAAGAAAAAGATAAGAAGCAGGTTTTTGTCTAACCATCCTAACCACAATCAAATCTGAATATATTTTTAGAAGATTTTAGATATAAGTAGAAGACTCATGTCTCGATGTGACACATATTTTTTTTAATTTTTTTTCGAGGTAAATAATTAATTAAGAATTTTTTGCTACAACTTTTTAAAAATATAAAAAATCATGTGTTTGACCACCATAACTTGGTGAAAACTTTATGAAATTCTTTTTTATTTTTTATCCTAGTATGTGAAACATAGAATGTGATACATATTTCGGATTCAAAATATGTGATACTGTTTGAAAGTTATAGATGTTTTTCAATCAACCTATCAATTGAGACTTTAGTCATAATTAAAATAGAAAATGAGTAATAATTTTTATTAAATTCAAAATAAGGCATAATTTATATTGGTGGAAAGTTGAGAATCTACTTAAAAAATCCTTTTCATTTCATCAGTTTGGGGTAAAAGAAAAGTCATCAGCCACATGGGTGAAGTCTAGAAAAGCAAGGAAAAATCCTAAACATGTTTATTGTGTTGTGTTTGGCATGTCTTAGCCAAATACCAAAAAAATCCCAAGGAAAATCCCAAGGCTAGAGATTTTTGTTAGAGGTAACATATATCGGATATATCTGTAGGTAACATATATTTGATTCCTATTAGTTTATTTCTATAAATGTAATAATATATAATATATTATAATTTCTTATATAATTATGTATAATATATAATATTGGGTGGTTGCAAGAAGTTGAGTCCCACTTTTGGGCAAAAAGTGGAAGTGTTTTATCTGTTTTTCAATTTTTCTGTTGATTGATGTCAATATTTGATACACTTAGAGATTGAATCTCTAAAAACTTCAGTAATAGAAAATGTAGTGCTCAGAGTCTACTTTTTAAATATGTAATTTATTTTAATACCCACATGCTAGAAATCCCTTTTTAGTAGGCATGTTTAAAAACCAATTTTTCAAAATGCCCATTTCAGGACCATACCACACGTGTACAACCACCCTTTTTTGATGCAAATAAATGAATTTTTGCAAATCCTTCTAGGAAATGATACCTAAGACACCAAATATTGATGAGAATATTTTTTCTTATTTTTTTTATTGAATATATATATTTTTTATTAATTTTTAACTGACAATAAAGTATATTTTCAAAACATCGGGTGTACGACCACCATAATTTGATGAAAATTTCATATTTTTCAATTTTTTTTAATATTCAAAAGAATTGTATGTAGATTGATGTCATATAATTTATTTTTTTTAAATCCTAAAAACAAAAAAATTATTAAAGTTTTAGTGAACCTTGGTATTTTAGGTTTAGGTTCCACTTTTGATTAATAAATTATACAAAAATAGTAAAAATAATCTTATCACTATAAAATTTACATTTATGAAATCAGGACACTAGAAACTCTAATGGGTTTTCATTTCGTCAAAAAATTCAATCAGAAAGGCCCCTAAAAAATTAGGCCAAGGTAGGAATCTGATGTCGTTTTTTACCTTAGTCATTTTTTTGGAGGTCCAAGCATAGGCTTGGTGGGACCAAGGCTATCCCGAAGCAAAAAAAAATGCTAAGGGTTGTTTCCCACCCCTAATTTTAACAAACGAGCGCCCGTTTTTTAAATTCAAAAAACGGGCGCCCGTTTCGCTTTGTACCATTGAAAGCAAAATGGGCACCCATTTTTTAAAACGGACACCTGACTATAAAACGAGAACCTATTTCATTAAATAACGTACATCCATTTCTGAAAAGATCCATTGGGCCAGAATTTCACCCACAAGCACAAATCCCAATGATAGAATGATTTTTCAATCATTGCTTGACAGGTACGATCTGCAAAGAGAATGTTTTGATTAATCACTCTTTTTTTGTCTTATTGTCAATTTGGTAAGGAGATCGATTCGAATACAAAATTTAGTGTAGCCATGGGATCAAATCAACACAGGAAGAGGCAAAGGAAGGTTCTGACAACCGAGGAGATTGCAGCAAATAGGGAGAAGGAGGCAATACATCAACTAGAGAGAAGATCAAGAATGAGACAAGGAGCTTCAAGTTCCACAATCGTTTCAGAAGAAGCAAAAATCAATGAGACCATAAACACTAACGAAGGAAACACAATAGAACCATTTAATTTAGGTGCATCTTCTAATCCATTATAGGATACATGTATGTCTTCACAACCCTATGTTTTTTCTCATGAAGAAATTGGTGATTTAGTAGAAGCAGGCTACTTATTGAATCAAACGCCAATTGAAAATCAAACCCCAAATGAAATTAGAACTTAATTTGAAACTGAAATTGAAATCCAAATTGAAACCCCAAATGAAACTAGATCTCAACTTGAAACTGAAATTGAAACCGAATTTGAAATTCCAAATGAAATTGAAAATCCACCTGCAACTAAAACCAATAATGTGTATGTCGACATGGAAACACCAATAGAAAATGAAACATGTTTGAATGATAATCAAACAAATGAAAATTTTGAAATTAAAAGTGATGTACTAGACAACCTTCCTGTCTTGGTTTCATGGAGATAGATTAGGACACATGCAAATAGATTGTTTAGACATTTTTTTTATAATAAGAAATTTGGGTTTCAATGTCAATTAATGGTACAACTAATTAAAATGACTAAAATGCGAAAAGTGATGAAGAAGTTAGGCTTTTATGTCAAACCCAAGAAGAAGGGCGAGTCTTTAAAATAGGTTGTATCGATTGTTGCTAGCGCCTTCGATACAATCGGAAATAAAATTCGTTCTGAAAATAAAAATGCAGCATGACGGGCAATAACAACAGCTCTACTAAGCCAAACAACTTCTAATAAAATAATGATGAGTAACATAAGTGGATATCTTAATATTCATCGTAAAACTTTGTCAGGAGCTGTAAAAAGAAGAGTTAATTTTGAAAGTGATCCGGCAAACAAATTGTGGACTTTTAGTGGTAGACTACCAAGCGCTGATATGAAACTTATTGGTGAAGTAAAAAATTTGATTGAAAAATTCTGGCACGTTAATACGAGAGTATCATGTAATGTTAGAGATGTTCTTAAATTAAGAGTTGGGTCAAAAATTCGTGATCCACATCCAAAACACCTATTGGACATGACTCAAACTGAATTGTACAATTTTTTTTTGGATGATAAGGTGTTGACTATTAACATTTGTCAAAGGTCTTTTGAAAAGTGTAAAACTTGGTGTGTTCGAATTAACAAGGAAAGAGTCACATGTTGGAAAACTCATGTTCAATTTCGCTACCATTATGATGCATTTCAATATATACGTGTTACCATGCATAGTAATGGAATGTTCCAAGAATGTGGTATAAATATACCACTTGAAAATATAAAGGAGTTTATATGAAGTTTGTTTTGCAACCAAATAAGTGAACAAAATTTTCTTTTCAATGCATGTGTTTTCGGTGTATGTGATATATGTGGCAATCTTGCATTGTTGGATGAATGTTTGCATGCAAATATTTCAAATGAATTTGGACAAGAATTAGTTGATGTTAAAAGATTTAAAACTGTTGAGTATCCATTGAAGGATGGAAAGGTTGGAAGACGATGCGATCTAATCACTTAAAAAGTTAGTGTTCATGCATTTATGAATTAATTTAAGAGTAACATCATACCTAAATATGTTAAACACACTCAAAATGCTAGATGGCTCGATTGTCAGTTTCGAATATGTAAGGATTAATTTCCTATTGGTAGTATAATTTTGGTTTTTGACTTTGCAGAGAACTACACACTTGCACCACAAGATGAGGTCCAATCACAATACTACAATTCAGTGCAAGTATCAATTTTTGTCCATATTGTCTATAGGCATGCACCAGATAGTACATAAGAGGATCACAAAATTTTGAGAGAGTACCATTTCTATATGAGTGATAATAAATTACACGCATTTGAGTTTGTCCAGTATTGCTTCAAGACCTTTTTTTAGAATTTGAGGGAGAGATAAATTCAGATGACACAACATCTAATATGGTCTGATAATTGCATAGGGCAATTCAAGAATGCTAGAATGTTTTATTGGTCGAGTAGGATTCATAAGAAAACTAATATCGAACACATGTGGAGTTTTTTTGAGGCTGGACACGGGAAAGGAGAACATGGCGGTGCCAGTGCATGTGTTAAGAGAGCCCTCTGCAGAGATAAACTCAAATTTGAGGAAAAGGCTAAGTTTAAAAATGCAAGTGCAATTGTGGATTGGTATAGTGTAGCTTTATTCACAAGATCAATTCAGAACTCTACAATTAGATGTTTCTTCTATCTAGTTAAAGAGGAGAATATCCTTCCAAGATATGATTGTGATACAATCAATGGGTCAGCTAGATGGCATTCATTTAAGAGTTCTAATTCTAACACTTGGACTATATGGACTAGAGAGATTGCATGTTTTTGTCAATTTTGTGTTGCAAGTGAATGGGAAGAATGTGAGAATATGGAATGGGTTGAAGAATGGCAACACAAATCCTCAACACCTAGTGAGACACAATATCAAGATATTAGAAGAAATGAAGACCCAGATCATGCATTTGTATCAGAAGATTATGATCTTGTTTCAGACCTCATACAACTTGGTAATTTAATTCAATTTCTTGTTTATAACTTTAAATTATACATTTTTATGTATTGTCATATAATTTATGAGTGGGTTTGAATTATAAATTGTAACAACTTTTATTTCTACATGTACTTAAATTTGTTTTCTAGGACATGTGTATGCTGTTGTTGGACCCGAGGATAATGATGAGTAGGTTGAGTATTGGCTAGCTAGATGTGTAGAACCTAAGAAAAAGTTGATATGTGATCAAGTAGATGATGATGGTTTTCAGTATCTAGTTGGGTCTATTGTGGTAGTTGGTACATGACTACGCAAATACTTAACAAGAAGGAATGGCTTACCAGATTATGAAGATTACCAATCAGAAAAGAAGATTATACACTATTCTCATTTGGTGGTGGAAACAAACATCAAATTAGAAAGATACAAAGGTAGACCTGCTAATAAGGTGGACAATTTCAGTAGAAGAGCATGAGGCAATCATAGACGCATTGTAGAAGAGAGAGGATATAGATGGTACATTAGGTTGAATCAAATTTATATGCATGTAAGTTCGTGTTACTTGTGTGAACTCTTTTATATTTAATCATGATAATTGTTTTTCTTTGTCCCTTTAACATTGTATTTGTCTACATTTGATACAATTTTGGTTTCATAAACAACATTGTATTAGTTATCTCCTTCTTAATGCTATTTTGTGCATATTGTAATTGTGTTACAATCATTGTAATTTTTTATGATATATTTATTTTATCGCAATCTCTTCATAGATTAATTGTAAGTTCTTGATTTTATTATTATTTTAAGAATAGGATGTTATTGTAAATTGGGATAATTATTTTATTAAATTATAAACTGTTGCACTATAAGATTATCAACCACAATGTTAAAATATAAAGTCATAAATAGATCATATATAATTACTAGAGGGCACCAAATCACAAAACAACATCACATATATATAATCACTAAAGGGCGCGAAATCACATAACAAGACCTGATATCATAATAGCAATGAAATGACATAATAAAAAGTCCTATATATAATCACATAACAATTCCCGATGACATAATAACAAGTCTTCAAAAAATAATAATAAGGAAATTACATTAAAACAAGTCCAAATAACATAATAAATAAACAACATCACATATATAATCACTAGAGTGCGCCAAATCACACAACACAACCTGATATCATAATAGAAATGAAATGACATAATAAAAAGTCCTATATATAATCACATAACAACAAGTCCTATATATAATCACATAATAACAAGTCCCAGGATAACATAACAAGTGTCATCATAAAAAGTCCATAATACAATAACATGGCATGATCTAAAATATATAATCTAAGAACTCACGTACATCTCATCTGCAGTCCTCTTCACTCCATGTAAAGGTGGTTGAGATAAATCATCCTGCTGCATGTGGTCCCGAGATGCACCATCCTATGTGTGTATAGTATCAATGTCTCCACCCTCCTGTGCACTATCAGTGTCTCCACCCTCCTATACATTATTAAAAGATTTTACATGAGAAGAAGTTACTTGCATAATTCATTTATAAAGTAATTAAATACTAAAACATTAAAATAAATTACCACACAACCGTGCTCTATAATGCCTCACTGGTATGTGGAGGTCCACTATCATGAACAAGAACAGTGGTTGTAGTCAAGTCCTGCAAAAAAAACATTGTACATCAATTTTGATAATCCCTATAAAAGCCAGGTACACAGTATAAACAAATTAGAAATTATTTTTCTAATCATCACCGCAAATGACAATGTCGACGGTTGCATCTGGCTCAATCCCATAGCCATACCAATACTGGTAGTGGTACGACTTGAACAACATATATAAAGCATGAATCAAACTTGTATATATACATAAATTATAAAGTATAAATATAGACTACAAGTTTATCGCACAAAAAGCATATATGTGATGCAAGCAAAGTAACTGATGGGTGAAGGCGTACATGTGATGCACCATCAAACAATCCAGAAGCCTACAATTGCAAAAAATAACGAACATGAATCAAAGTTGTACATAAATTAGTAAGCATATAAACACTTCAAATTAATGGATGAAAAACATAGTAGTGGTATATGAGGCTGAGCCTCAGCAGTCCACGGGTCACGTGAAGAACTACCCACCTTAGTGCTACATGAAGCACCCTACAAAATTGAGAAAACATAACATACACATCATTACATTAAAATTTTTATTGTTTATTTTAAATGTATATATCAATCCAATGTATCTAGATGAAAGTGCATACCGTAAATGGGGCACAAACATCTCTAGGTATCGAGGTAACATGATGTCAGTTCCTCAATGACGTGGTATGAGCCATCCTCTGTTCAGAAAAAAATGACTCATGTTATGGTTCATATCTGTATCTATAAGGAATTTAATATTGCACTGTAAATTATATAAACAAATTTGTACCTTTATAGGTTGATCATCGTTTGCAACTGCTGTACCCAATTGCCTGATAGGGCACTCAATGAGCCAAGAGCAGAATCCACTGCTCGATGATGGGCAGGTGCTGGAACAACTAGTGATGGAAGAGGAAACAATGGCTCATTGCGCACATGGCTTCTAAACTTGTCTCTCAATTTGGATCCTGACCTATCCTAGCGCATGCCTCTCCCGACCCCCTGAAATGATCTAATATCAAAGTAATTGGGCATTTTACCCAATTCAAGTTCGTCCCATAATTTCTTCAAAAAATACATCGAAACCTCATGATTGGAGTGTGGTGGATGGTCCACCACCACTGCCAAAAGTTTCTAGCTATGCCTGGGTGCCTACACCATCGAATTGAGATCCATGGCTTCTTCGGATCTATCTCTTCACCCATCTTAAAGTTCATAAAATATTGTTTCAAATCCATTTTTGTTATTTTTAATTCATTGACTTGTTTGTATGTTAGGCCATCAGCGTAAAATACACGCAATCCCTCCCGCCAACTACGATAGCTATCCAACTCTCTATCTAAAGCTTGTACAGACTATACAATCCCTTGCATACTATCTACAAGGTGTAACAACTGTGGAGGTGGATGAGGCTCATGTTTAATGGTATGGATATCTCTAATCAAAGAATCAATATTTGTCCTAATGGTCTGCCTCAACTGAATGGGTGGAGGTGGAGGTGGAGGTGGAGGGGGCGCTAGACCTAATAGCTCATCTATCTCAAACTCATCCATTCTATGAAAATAATCTGCATATATATACAAACATGGAAATTTACGATTACTATTTAATTTACATTTCACCTTCCAAAAAAACTTATAATTAAATACAATTTACCAACTTAAATATAAACAAAGGAAACTCACATAGATCTATAATATTATTAATAGGTGGGTCTATTTTAATAATAAGCATCATTTAAGAAATATTATCCACTTAAATCAAAGTATAAGAAATATTCTACAAAATAAAACATCATAATGCCCATGCAACTCAAACAATACTTTTTAACATCTAAAGATGCATTAGTATAAGTTCCATCAAAATCATAAAAATAATCATGAGAGAGAGAGAGAGAATAGATAATGAAAAAAATGACTCCACTGATTTAGATAATGAATAATCATCTCCTCTAGACTCCATTGAGGGCTCATTTTTGAGTAAGATTTTTTTTAGTTGGCATTTTAGGCCATCATGGTACATTTGTATATTTGTTATACAGAGATGGATGATTACAATACCTATGATAGTTGTACTTTGGGACCCATAATAGTTGACCATCTTGTTATGAGAGGCTTCTAATCATAGTTTAATAGTAGCGTTGTGTAGTTCATCTTTTCAAAGGAAGGTAACTTCCATGGAATTACAATTTAGTACCCTTGCAATATTTAACCATTATTGTCAATTAGGCTACCACTTTATATTTTCAACTTGATAGGATTCAATTCAACTACTCTCTTTTGGTTTTAACTAAATTCATTAAAGTCATAAGTTATATGTATGAACTTGTCAATACATGTACTACATTGTTGTGTTCTTTGCTAGAATCATGGGATGATTTAGTGATCACAACTAGTAGTACTACACTAAGTTGAAGGTTGAATAAATAGTAGGTTCTCTACTCTTGGAAGGGTTAAAACAAAAAAAAACTCTATTTTTTTTTTATATTCAATTTTATATTGGTATTTTCTTGTTCAAAGTTGCAACCCACAAAATGTGATTCCAATATTGATCTATATTTGATTCTTATTTTTATTAACTTTGCCACTAGTGTGATTTATTGTCCTCTTAACTTAAATCAAGCTATGTAAATTTAAAGCCTCGTAACTTTTGATAGAGAGCATATTTTTTCATGCTTTATGTGGCATTGAAAAGGTGGTTCATAAATCTTCATAGATCACACAATTATTTTCTAGAATATTCCCTCGTATTTTATATTTTATTTTTTGTGATTTCACTTTCTAGTCATTTACTTGGACACCTTGGCACTTGAAAATGACCGTCTTACATGAGATGGATTTGTTTGATATGTTTTATATGTATTGATTTTATTGATCTTTTAAATTTTTATTTGAGTAGGTATCATAGGTTTCTGTATTCATCCTTTTGTGGTAAAATTAGAAAGGGATAATTATGATTCTTTTGTAAAATGATATCCCGATAAGTTTTAGGTGGTGTAATCATTTTCCTTTTATGTATGGACTCATACCTAAACTAGAAACACTAGAAATTATATAATCTTGGTGTAACATCATTGACTCATGTAGGAGTGATTTGATCTAGTATCAAGATCATGATTCTATGTGTATTGCATTGGATATTGATTTCCCCCACACACTTTGGAATAGACTTTAGGAGATCCATGGAGACCCTCATATCTCTCCATTCCTAGAGGATCCTATTGTAGATTGTTTCATTCCCTTTGTAGATGAAGATCACATACCCTTCAATGGTGATACTTAAGAGGAAATTTATTATATCATAGGTCTTTCATGTTTTGAAAATTTAGAGGCTTGTCTCATTCTTCAAGTACTCATCCTATCAAGACCTAATATCCATCTTAAATGTTTTTTATTATTTTAGATTATTATCACCAATTCCATAAACTGAATTGATTTAGTCTAGCATGGCATTAATCACCTTCTAAACATGGCCACTTGGGATTCATATTTTTTCAATATATTATCCTTGTTTGAGGAGTTTAGAATTACATATTTGAAATATTATTTTGAGGATATTGATATCCTCTTTCATGATATCTATGCCATCATTGGAAACCCATCATATTATCTTTGGTGCTCATTCTACTTCGATCCTCACAAGATTCTTTATCATCATTTTGTTCCAACATGTGAATATTTGCGAAGTTTGTAGAGACACAAGTCTATTTAGATTTGAATTTCGTATTTACCCAACTTATTAAAATGACATTTCCAGTCACCAATGTATTTATTTCTTCCTAAAGGAAAAAAATATTGTTTGCAAGAAATGGATCATGTTTTTTCTTCAATCTTTCATCATTAGCACATGACCTACTTCTTTATGGGGAGTTTTGTATTCTCGTTTTATCTCTCTTATTAGGGGGGCTTTTACTATAAAAAGCAAGCATTGGTTATTAGAGGAAGATAAAAGGATAAAGCAAAGAGAAAAAATAAGAAAAAGGACGTGTTATCATGGTTGTAATTATATAGTATATCTTTAGAGATTGGGCTAAGTTAGGAAGTAGTGAGGATTAATAGTGATACTTAGAGTACTATCAAATTAAAGAACCCTATTTTTCACACACACACAAAAAACCATTCATATTCATTCATTTTAAAGTTCAATTTAAACATAAATTAAACATCTAACTTTTACAAAAGAA
Source organism: Cryptomeria japonica (assembly GCF_030272615.1). Lineage (NCBI taxonomy): Eukaryota > Viridiplantae > Streptophyta > Pinopsida > Cupressales > Cupressaceae > Cryptomeria > Cryptomeria japonica. The sequence goes on along the minus strand of NW_026728853.1, from coordinate 690,590 downwards.
TCCTATAATTAAATACAACATTTAGAAATATAAATTTAAACATTCAAACTTTTACGAATGATTAAAATAGAGAGAGAGAGGGAGAGTAGGTAATTTGAGATACAACGAGTTAGAGAGAGAATAGATAATCTGAGAGATAGAGAGTAGGTAATGATAGAGAGAGGGTAATGTGTGAAAGAGAGAGAGGGGGGTAATGTGTGTGTGTGTGTGAGAGAGAGAGAGGGGATAATGAGAGATTGAGAGAGAGAGAGAGAGAGCATAATGACATAGATGGTAACGTGTATGTGTGTGTGAGAGAAGGGGGGTTTATTGTTGATTTTCATCTAGGGTTTATTGTTTGTTAATTTTTTAGGGTTTGTTGTTCATTTATTTTCTAGGGTTTATTGTTTATTTTTTTCTATTTGGGGTTTAGTGTTCGTTTTTCTATTCAGGGTTTATTGTTTGTTTTTTGTGTCTAATGTTTATTGTTTGTTTATGTTTATGTTTTTTGTTTTTTTCCTACGGTTTTTACTCTTCATGGTTTTTGCAATATTTAAAAACTAAAAACTATTTTAAACATGAAATAAAATTAGAAAAAAAAAAAACATTTTTCAAACTTTAAAACACTAAAATTAAAATATAACAATAAATTGACATTTTTTTAATGAAAAATATTAACAATAAATTAACATTTTTTTATGAAAAATAATAAAAATAAATAAAACAAAATATAAAAAATAAAACCATGTACTTGGAAGGAGGTAAAAAATGGTCTGGGGGGTTAGCTGGGATGAAAAAAATGGGTACCCGTGCTCCTCTGAAATGTTTACCCATTTTTAAAAAAGTGAAAATGATGGAAAATGGTTTTAAAATAAAAATAAATACATTCCAGAAATGGGTGCCCATTATTTTCAAACCGGGCGCCTCATTTGAAAAAAACGAGTGCTCGTTTAGCTTCGGGCGCTCGATTTGAAAAAAACGGGTGCCCGTTTTTGAATGGCTCGGGCACCCGTAGTGAAACGGGTGCTCGATGTGTAAAAATCGGGTGTTTCTAGCGGGCTCTTTTCCCAACCCACGGACTTTCGTAGGATTGGGACCCAACTTTAGGCATTTATAATATTTAAAATATTATTTTATAAATTTTATTTAATATATAAACATTTATATATATATTACTAATACATATAATATAATATAATATAATTAATGATATTAACATATATATATATATATACATTAAAAAACATATAAATCATGATATAAAATTTTATATTAAATAAATTTTGTTTACTTGGATCCCTCATATAATTTCCCATTTGGACACTCTTTCCCTCTAGCTATAGGCCTATCTCTCCTACTATCCCTAACACCTTGTACACTTGTTTGTACCCAAATCTCTCCTCCTATGTATCATACTTATAGATAAGCTCTCTCTCTTTCTCTCTCTCTCTCTCTCTCTCTCTCTCTCTCTCTCTCTCTCTCTCTCTCTCTCTCTCTCTCTCTCTCTCTCTCTCTCTCTCTCTCTTGTTGCAAGGTGTGCGCCCTTGGTCTCCTTGTGTTGTGCAATGCAGCGATCAGGTTTGTAATATGGCTTAAATGCCTCCCATGGATTCTATAAGTGTAGTGGTTGTATCGGGCATTAACAAGTCAAAATTTTGGTGCAAAAGAAACCACACTTGTAACAAGTGGTATTAGAGCTTGGTCATAGGTTCAAATGTAGCGCTCGGGTTTGTGACATAGATTACCTACCTCATGTGGATTCTATAAGTCTAGTGGTTGTATCGGGCATTAACAGGTTAATCTTTTGGTGCAATGACAACCACACTTGTAACATCTACTTCCATCCCTCCCTCCGTAAATCCCTTTCCCCTTCTATATTCCTCCTCCCACCTCCCTTTCCCAAACCCTCTCTCTCTCTCTCTCTCTCTCTCTCTCTCTCTCTCTCTCTCTCTCTCCCCTTCTATCCCTTTCCCACCCCCTCGAGCCCTTTCCCCTTATGGACTCCTCTCTCTATCTCTCTAGATCCCTTTCCCCTTCTCTCTCTATCTATCACTCTCCCCTATCCCTTGCCAAACCCCCCCTCTCTCTCTTTCCCTCCCTCTCTCACCCCCTCTCTCTTTCCCCCTCTCCTTCTCTCCCTCTCTCCCTCTCTCTTTTTTGATACTTCTATCTCCTCCCCTCTCCCCTCTCCCCCTCTCCCCCCCTCTCTCTCCCTATCTCCCAATTTCCCCTTGAAGAGAGATCTAGTTAAGGATCTATTGAGGATTTTCAGGTACTAAATTCTATGATGCACATTCTATTGTTTATTGGTGTAGTTAAACAATGTCACATAGAGGGGCACTTGATTCAGTAGTGCACACATTATTTTAGTTGGTTGAAGAGGGCACAATATGACATAAATTGAATTGGAAAACAATCAAAGATTCTTCAAAGATGTATTCATTTTGAATCTTAGATGCAAGTACATGGACCTTTTGGACACAAGAGTTGGCTTGTTTTTGTTAGAGCTGTATTTAGGGGGATTGGGATCCATGTGACTCAAGTGAGTGGGTGGATACATGGGTTCCATAGTATCTAATTCCTTTATCTCAAACAATATCCATGCCAAATAATGACATGGAAAGTTTAGTTGAGTATGACTATCTTTTAGATCTTCTACAACCAGGACATGTTTTTTGCAGTCGGTGCACTATAGGGGAATGAAGAGAGAACATACTATTAGTTGGAACGATGTGGACAAGGAAAGCAAAAGCTAACACAACTAATGATAGATGATGATGGGTTCATGTATCCTCCTTGACATCATCATAACTACCAAGGGAAGCATCAACATCATCAAAATCACCATCTCCTCTAGAGGTAGCCTCACTCTGTGGACCCGTACATACATCCTCATAGCTCATGCAAACATGTGCTAAGCTGGGTGCAACCCTCACCGCGTGCAACTGCTGTACCCAATTGCCCGATAGGGCACTCAATGAGCCAAGAATAGAATCCACTGCTCGATGATGGGCAGGTGCTGGAACAACTGGTGATGGAAAAGGAAACAATGGCTCATCGCGCACACAGTTTCTAACCTTGTCTCTCAATTTGGATCCCGACCTATCCTGGTGCATGCCTCTCCTGACCCCCTGAAATGATCTAATATCAAAGTAATTGGGCATTTTACCCAATTCAAATTCGTCCCATAATTTCTTCAAAAAATACATCGAAAGCTCATGATTGGAGTGTGGTGGATGGTCCACCACCGCTGTCAAAAGTTTCTAGCTATGCCTGGGTGCCTACACCATCGAATTGAGATCCATGGCTTCTTCAGATCTATCTCTTCACCCATCTTAAGGTTCACAAAATATTGTTTCAAATCCATTTTTGTTATTTTTAATTCACTGACTTGTTTGTATGTTAGGCCATCAGCGTAAAATACACGCAATCCCTCCCGCCAACTACGATAGCTATCCAACTCTCTATCTAAAGCTTGTACAGACTGTACAATCCCTTGCATAGTATCTGCAAGGTGTAACAACTGTGGAGGTGGATGAGGCTCATGTTTAATGGTATGGATATCTCTAATCAAAGAATCAATATTTGTCCTAATGGTCTGCCTCAACTGATTGGGTGGAGGTGGAGGTGGAGGTGGAGGGGGCGCTAGACCTAATAGCTCATCTATCTCAAACTCATCCATTCTATGAAAATAATCTGCATATATATACAAACATGGAAATTTACGATTACTATTTAATTTACATTTCACCTTCCAAAAAAACTTATAATTAAATACAATTTACCAACTTAAATATAAACAAAGGAAACTCACATAGATCTATAATATTATTAATAGGTGGGTCTATTTTAACAATAAGCATCATTTAAGAAATATTATCCACTTAAATCAAAGTATAAGAAATATTCTACAAAATAAAACATCATAATGCCCATGCAACTCAAACAATACTTTTTAACATCTAAAGATGCATTAGTATAAGTTCCATCAAAATCATAAAAATAATCATGAGAGAGAGAGAGAGAATAGATAATGAAAAAAATGACTCCACTGATTTAGATAATGAATAATCATCTCCTCTAGACTCCATTGAGGGCTCATTTTCGAGTAAGATTTTTTTTAGTTGGCATTTTGGGCCATCATGGTACATTTGTATATTTGTTATACAGAGATGGATGATTACAATACCTATGATAGTTGTACTTTGGGACCCATAATAGTTGACCATCTTGTTATGAGAGGCTTCTAATCATAGTTTAATAGTAGCGTTGTGTAGTTCATCTTTACAAAGAAGGTAACTTCCATGGAATTACAATTTAGTACCCTTGCAATATTTAACCATTATCTTCAATTAGGCTACCACTTTATATTTTCAACTTGATAGGATTCAATTCAACTACTCTCTTTTGGTTTTAACTAAATTCATTAAAGTCATAAGTTATATGTATGAACTTGTCAATACATGTACTACTTTGTTGTGTTCTTTGCTAGAATCATGGGATGATTTAGTGATCGCAACTAGTAGTACTACACTAAGTTGAAGGTTGAATAAATAGTAGGTTCTCTACTCTTGGAAGAGTTAAAACAAAAAAAAACTCTATTTTTTTTTATATTCAATTTTATATTGGTATTTTCTTGTTCAAAGTCACAACCCACAAAATGTGATTCCAATATTGATCTATATTTGATTCTTATTTTTATTAACTTTGCCACTAGTGTGATTTATTGTCCTCTTAAATTAAATCAAGCTATGTAAATTTAAAGCCTCGTAACTTTTGATAGAGAGCATATTTTTTCATGCTTCATGTGGCATTGAAAAGGTGGTTCATAAATCTTCATAGATCACACAATTATTTTCTAGAATATTCCCTCGTATTTTATATTTTATTTTTTGTGATTTCACATTCAAGTAATTTACTTGGACACCTTGGCACTTGAAAATGACCATCTTACATGAGATGAATTTGTTTGATATGTTTTATATGTATTGATTTTATTGATCTTTTAAATTTTTATTTGAGTAGGTATCATAGGTTTCTCTATTCATCCTTTTGTGGTAAAATTAGAAAGGGATAATTATGATTCTTTTGTAAAATGATATCCTGATAAGTTTTAGGTGGTGTAATCATTTTCCTTTTATGTATGGACTCATACCTAAACTAGAAACACTAGAAATTATATAATCTTGGTGTAACATCATTGACTCATGTAGGAGTGATTTGATCTAGTATCAAGATCATGATTCTATGTGTATTGCATTGGATATTGATTTCCCCCACACACTTTGGAATAGACTTTAGGAGATCCATGGAGACCCTCATATCTCTCCATTCCTAGAGGATGCTATTGTAGATTGTTTCATTCCCTTTGTAGATGAAGATCACATACCCTTCAATGGTGATACTTAAGAGGAAATTTATTATATCATAGGTCTTTCATTTTTTGACAATTTAGAGGCTTGTCTCATTCTTCAAGTACTCATCCTATCAAGACCCAATATCCATCTTAAAAGTTTTTAATTATTTTAGATTATTATCACCAATTCCATAAACTGAATTGATTTAGTCTAGCATGGCATTAATCACCTTCTAAACATGGCCACTTGGGATTCATATCTTTTCAATATATTATCCTTGTTTGATGAGTTTAGAATTAGATATGTTAAACATTATTTTGAGGATATTGATATCCTCTTTCATGATAGCTATGCCATCATTGGAAACCCATCATATTATCTTTGGTGCTCATTCTACTTCGATCCTCATAAGATTCTTTATCATCATTTTGTTCCAAGATGTGAATATTTGCGAAGTTTGTAGAGACAGAAGTCTATTTAGATTTGAATTTTGTATTTACCCAACTTATTATAATGACATTTCCAATCACCAGTGTATTTATTTCTTCCTAAAGGAAAAAAAATGTTGTTTGCAAGTAATGGATCATGTTTTTTCTTTAATCTTTCATCATTAGCATGTGACCTACTTCTTTATGGGGAGTTTTGTATTCTCGTTTTATCTCTCTTATTAGGGCAGTATTTACTATAAAAAGGAGGCATTGGTTATTAGAGGAAGATAAAAGGATAAAGAAAAGAGAAAAAATAAGAAAAAGGACGTGTTATCATGTTTGTAAATATATAGTATATCTTTAGAGTTTGGGCTAAGTTAGGAAGTAGTGAGGATTAATAGTGATAGTTATAGTATTATCAAATTTAAGAACCCTATTTTTCACACACACACAAAAAAACATTCATAATCATTATCATTTTAAAGTTCAATTTAAACATAAATTAAACATCTAACTTTTACAAAAGAATCCTATAATTATATAAACATTTAGAAATATAAATTTAAAAATTCAAACTTTTACAAATGATTAAAATAGAGAGAGAGAGGGAGAGTAGGTAATTTGAGATACAACAAGTTAGAGAGAGAATAGATAATTTGAGAGATAGAGAGTAGGTAATGATAGAGAGAGGGTAATATGTGAAAGAGAGAGAGGGGGGTAATGTGTGTGTGTGTGTGAGAGAGAGAGAGGGGGGTAATGTGTGTGTGTGAGAGAGAGAGGGGATAATGAGAGAGAGAGAGAGAGAGAGAGAGAGAGAGAGAGAGAGAGAGAGAGAGAGAGAGAGAGAGAGAGAGAGAGAGAGAGAGCGCAATGACATAGATGGTAACGTGTACATGTGTGTGAGAGAAGGGGGGTTTATTGTTGAATTTCATCTAGGGTTTATTGTTCGTTAATTTTTTAGGGTTTGTTGTTCCTTTATTTTCTAGGGTTTATTGTTCATTTTCTTCTATCTAGGATTTAGTGTTCATTTTTCTATTAAGGGTTTATTGTCTGTTTTTTGTGTCTAATGTTTATTATTCGTTTACGTTTTTATTTTTTGTTTTTTTTCCTATGATTTTTACTATTCATTTTTTTTGCAACATTTAAAAACTAAAAACTATTTTAGACATGAAATAAACTAAAATAAAAAAAATAAAAAACATTTTCAAACTTTAAAACACTAAAATTAAAATATAACAATAAATTAACATTTTTTTAATGAAAAATAATAACAATAAATTAACATTTTTTATGAAAAATAATAAAAATAAATAAAATAGAATATAAAAAATAAAACTACGTACTTGGAAGGAGGTAAAAAATGTTCTGGGGGGTCAGCTGGGATGAAAAAAATGGGTACTCGTGCTCCTCTGAAATGTTTACCCATTTTTGAAAACATGAAAATGATGGAAAATGGTTTAAAAAATAAATAAATACATTCCAGAAATGGGCGCCCATTTTTTTTCAAATCGGGCAACTCATTTGAAAAAAACGGGCCCCCGTTTAGCTTTGGGTGCCTGTTTAGCTTCGGGCACTCATTTTTGAATGGCTCGGGCACCTGTAGTGAAACGGGTGCTCGATGTATAAAAATCGGGCGTTTCTAGTGGGCTCTTTTCCGAACCCGCGGACTTCCGCGGGATTGGGACCTAACTTTATGTATTTACCCTATTATATAATATATAAACATTTATATATATATTACTAATACATATAATATAATATATTTAATGATATTAATATATATATATATATATACATTAAAAAACATATATATCATGATATAAAATTTTATATTAAATAAATTTTGCTTACTTGGATCCCTCATATAATTTCCCATTTGGACACTCTTTCCCTCTAGCTACAAATCTATCTCTTCTACTATCCCTAACACCTTGTACACTTATTTGTAACCAAATCTCTCCTCTTATGTATCATACTTATATATGAGCTCTGTCTGTCTGTCTGTCTGTCTGTCTGTCTAGTTGCAAGGTGTGCACCCTTGGTCTCCTTGTGTTGTGCAACATAGTGATCGGGTTTGTGATATGGCTTAAATGTCTCCTGTGGATTCTATAAGTCTAGTGGTTGTATTGGGCATTAACAAGTCAAAATTTTGGTGCAAAAGAAACCACACTTGTAACAAGTGGTATTAGAGCTTGGTCATAGGTTCAAACGTAGCGCTTAGGTTTGTGACATGGATTAAGTACCTCCTATGGATTCTATAAGTCTAGTGGTTGTATCAGGCATTAATAGGTTAATATTTTGGTGCAACGACAACCACACTTGTAACATCTCCTCCCATCCCTCCCTCCCTAGATCCCTTTCCCCTTCTATATTCCTCCTCCCACCTCCCTCTCTCTCTCTCTCTCTCTCTCTCTCTCTCTCTCTCTCTCTCTCTCTCTCTCTCTCTCTCTCTCTCTCTCTCTCTCCCACCCCCTCGAGCCCGTTCCCCTTATGGAATCCTCTCTCTATCTCTCTAGATCCCTTTCCCCTTCTCTCTCTATCTATCACTCTCCCCTATCCCTTTCAAAAGCCCCCCTCTCTCTCTCTTTCCCACCCTCTCTCACCCCCTCTCTCTTTCCCCCTCTCCTTCTCTCCCTCTCTCCCTCTCTCTTTTTTGACACTTCTATCTCCTCACCTCTCCCCTCTCCCCCTCTCCCCCTATCTCCCCATTTCCCCTTGAAGAGAGATCTAGTTAAGGATCTATTGAGGATTTTCAGGTACTAAATTCTATGATGCACATTCTATTGTTTATTGGTGTAGTTCAACAATGTCACATAGAGGGGCACTTGATTCAGTAGTACACAAATTCTTTTGGTTAGTTGAGGAGGGCACAATATGACATAAATTGAATTGGAAAACAATCAAAGATTCTTCAAAGATGTATTCATTTTGAATCTTAGATGCAAGTACATGGACCATTTGGACACAAGAGTTGGCTTGTTTTTATTAGAGTTGTATTTAGGGGGATTGGGATCAATGTGACTCAAGTGAGTGGGTGGATACATGGGTTCCATAGTATCTAACTCCTTTATCTCAAACAATATACATGCCAAATAATGACATGGAAAGTTTAGTTGAGTATGACTATCTTTTAGATCTTCTAGAACCAAGACATGTTTTTTCAGCTGGTACACTATAGGGGAATGAAGAGAGAACATACTATTAGTTGGAATGATATGGACAAGGAAAGCAAAAGATAACACAACTAATGATAGATGATGATGGGTTCATGTATCCTATAGGTTCAATTGTTGTTGCAGGAACTTGGTTGCAAACATACATGATTATAAATAATGGCATACTTGCATTTGAAGACTATGAGAAACACAAAACCATTCTCATGTATTCACACCTTGTTATAGAAACAATTTTTTTGTTGTTGAAGCATCATGCCAAACTAAAGATAAAAGAACTATGTATAGTTAGTATTGCTGATCATGAAGCAATATTGGATACTCTTAAGAAAAGAGATGACCCTTCAAGCACACTTGAATAGCATATCTATCTCATACCAATTGACTCTAAGGAGTGGAAGGTACAATTTATTGTTAACACTAATATCCTAAACTTCTTAGTTATCCGGGTAATTAAAATAATATTTCCTTGCAAGAAATTATAATGTTGACACTTTATGATTATGACATTTACAAGACTTGTACCAAATTACAAAGCTTAATAGACCCATAATGACCAAAACACCAACTTTTGATCTGCAAAACAATTTTGAAACAAAAAAAATAAAATATATATTGTATATTTATTGTGCTCTTTAATATATTTTAAATGCTTATATATTTGCAAAAAATGAAATTCAAAAGTGAAAATTATGGCCTTTTGAAGAAAAAGCATCAAATAGTTTTAACATGAAATGTATATAAAAAAAAAGAATTTTTTATCAAGGCTAACATGGATGTAAAGTATTCCTCTTCAACTTTATAATAAAATCTTGTTTTCAAAAAATGAACTTTTCGATCATAAGTTATAAATTTTTGAAAAAAAGGATCAAATTTAACCTATAATGATGATCCCGTTAGAAAAAAAAATGCTAAAAAACTAAATTCATCTAAAATGTAATTTTTAATATGAAAATAGGGGTTTTTGGGCCTTTTAAATTTAATGGAACCATTCATTTGGGATAAAAATGCTCCAATAAGAAGATATTCATGAGATCTAAGCTTCAAATCCATGTTTTCAATGTGTCATATTGTAGCAAAATTACGTGAAAAAATGCCAAACCTAACTCTCTCAATCCTCCCAAATACAATGAGTTAGCTAAAAGTTCCAACACAATAGACAAAATAGCTACACTTAACAAATCTTACTAAAACTACATATGCAAATATGATTTAAATATATTTGAAAATCCTTTTTGATTCTCAAGATCACATGGAAATACAAGATAAGAGCATGCAAGTGTTCTTAAGATCATACAAAAAGTTCTAGTCTCTTAATAAGAAATAATTCAAGTATTGAAAACTCTCAAAAGTAAAGTTTGATACCATGTTACAAATCTAAAATAGATGCATAACCAAGATCTTTCTATGAGAGAGACAAACTATAAAACTATAAATGAAATAAAGCAATTATAGACCCACGATTCCAAGAGGTGTGTAAATATTAAGATGAAAATATTTCATTAAGAGCTCAAAGAGATTCTATAGAAAAATTACTATATGAGTCAAAGTACATTAGTGCCAACTTATATAAGAGCTTCACAATGTGCCAAAAAATGGCAAATTCAAACTAGTTAATGATTTTATATAGAACTAAGGAGAGCATGAAGGTGGAAAATCCAACCAATAAGGTGCAACCACCAAGTAGTCTAAAAATATCAAAAGTTTCACCATTGAAGGAATGGTTTTCCCTTTAAGGATGGGAACACCACCTATTATGGAAGGGAAGACCTCATTATCGTATCTTAGTCAAACTCACATTATGAATCTAAGAAATATTAATTATAGTATAGGAAAATCCTAGGACTAAGGGAAACGTAAATAACCCACTAGGATAATGAATACGTAGACTAACACTCCTTATTCCTATTAGTTAATATTTACTCACTTAATCCACCTCTTAATCCTCATGTTTTGTCCCTTCTCTAATACACATGAAGATAAAATACTCTTCATAGTAGATTGGAAACTAACTAATTTAAATTATTTTTTCTACCCTTTTACTTAGTGTATGAAATAATAAACTCATGCTTATTATTATAATAGAGGGAAAATACAAAGAAATTTTGTAAACGAGCTCTACATTAGATGATCTTTTCAATATTAGCTCTAATGTTATTCTATTTTTTTAAAATTAATTCCTATTTTTTCAAGATAAAATATTTGACTAACCTAGGAAAATTCTTTAAACTATTAAAATAAAATTAACTAGCTAAAATAAAGAGTTGAAATTAAACGAGTATTCTTTACTATTACTAGAAATGATATCAGAAAAAAACAACACTAAAATGGAAACGAGTGAAGAGAGAGGAACTTGGGATCAAAGGTAGAAACTATATAGCTTGAATGCATATGTGGCATGTGAATTTCAATATGACACATTGTTTATATATGATTTTTTAATTATATCTATAAACAACTTGTCCGGGTTTCAAAATTCAACTTCAAGCTAAACTTAGGTAAAAAATATTAGTAGCTTCCAAAGATGATAAAGATATACAAATATAGTTTAAAATAATATTTAAATAAAATTAAATCAAACTAAAAAGGGGAAGAAAATAACAAATCCAATTCCAAGTGAAGAGCCAATAAGAAAGACCTCAAATCTAGAATAGATGAAGGTTTTGGTCTACAAAAGAGTTTTCTATTAATGGTTAAGGCCATCCTTTAGTTTTTGTAACTTCAATGATCATTGGGATGAAGAAATATTAAGAAAGTGTGCTCTCCTATCTTAAATGTGTCTAGGACTTGACAAAGAAATAAAAAATTCAAGTAATCTAAACTAAAATCTAAAATGTTGGCCTTGATAATGAGATCATGTGAACAATAGATAACAATACAAACGACATACAATTTATCAAATAAAAAATACGTGAAGCAACAACAAGTAAGTATATCAAAATCATCTATCAATCTTCATAAGATCAATGCAAGCAAGCCTACTATTTGAATATGCTTCTAATCTCCTCAAGAGTGTAATATAATGTTGGAGCCTTCACAAACTCTTCAAAAAATTATTTTAGACTTTATAAAGTAGTGGTAACAATCATGTAGAGTTCTATTGAGAGTAATAACTTGATATAATGTGAGGTTGTATGACATATAATAAGTATGGATAAAAATAAATGAAATAGAGGAAGATAAGGGACACGCGAAACCATTCAAATTAACTCTAGTGTGGTTACCAATGACTTGAGTAGGTAAAAAATAATAAAATTCTAAAAAATTACATAATCTTGAACTACATAGACATGCCAGTCCATTGCATGTATGTTTATTTGTCACATTAGTGTCCAAATCGTTGAATCTTAACAAAGGGTTAAAAGAATAGGAAATGCCAAGTTCAATAAAATTATAGGATTAGTTTTGAGAAAAATCATCATGGGTAGAAAAAGGACAAATTAAAGGTTAAATTGAATCTTGAAACATAGTAGGGGAGATAAACACTAAAGTGATCTAGGAACATAATGTAAAATTATAAGGGTATACAATTGTTTTTCATTATAGTTATACAAGGTCTCCTTTCCCAATCTACCATTTTTACTTCCCTATCTAAATTGATAGATTCTTGATACTCTTCTCCATTAGACACCTATCTTCACTTTTCCTCAACTACATAGAATCCATGCTTTCTACCCTAAACCCTAAAAATATCAAAAAAATCCTCTAATATTTTTAGGATTGATGACAATTTTATTTTTATTGCTTCACATCGCCTCTTGGTTATGCAAGATACAACATAAAACAACATCCTATCTCATCTTTCCAATGCAACATTGTTTTCTTTTTTCCTTCTTCTTTGTAACAATCCACATCTATCTTCTTCCTCATCTTGAAACCTCCCAAATTCCTACCTGCATCTAATTTTAAGCACCAAAATAGGCCTCTCTCTATCTAAGACAACATCTCTTGAAAAAATATTTGTAAATAATTCCCTAAAATTATATTTAGCACACAAAGTACGCACAAACAATATGGATGACACCATATTTCACATTGTAAGTAAATCTTGGACCATGAAAATCTCCTAGGGGTCACACAAATCATCTCCACACATGTAAAGCACCATAAATGAATTTGAATATTAGTAGGGAAGTATACAAAAATATGTTTTGCTAGCTTAAACCTTTTAATTGTCCTTGCGAGAAATCAAGGAGGGGTCTTTATAAAAATCCATGAACCTTTTGTTTAAGAACTATAACACACAATAAATTCTAGGTGAACTAAACACAAGTTGAATTCATCCTATGATCTCATGTGATCCTTCCCTACATATGAAAAGATACATAGATCTTATCACTAGGGTAAAAATGACTAGCTAAGAATAAACACAATTAATATTATGTTGGATGGATCCCTAAACAACTGGTTGAATTCAAAATTTGAAATCATGGTGGCAAATGTATGAAAGTATATGGTTAAAAATACTACAACAAAAATGTCACTCTTCGTCTTGCTTAGTACTCATTTTAAAAGCTAAATACATTTTCATGTAAATGTGAACATGGTTTCATGAATAGTCCTCGTTTACATCAACATATTTGTAACACTTATTTGCATTAATATAATAATGTTATTAAGGATGTAACTAATGATGACCATCTTGAATAGTTCAAAGAAAAATTATTTAGAAAATTTAATTAATTATTAAGCAATTCAATTAATTTATTAAGCACACATATGTTGTAGTAGTATAAATTTTGGGGCACAATCTTACTTGTTTCCTTCTAACTAATCTAAGGGATATATCTAACCTTGCACGATAGAGGAACCAATATTCTATTGATAGGTGGATAAAACTCGAACATCTAATTCAATGTCATATAGATAGAAAGATAATTCAGGTGTATGATAAACATATAGATTTTTTGAAAATGAAAACCTTTATTGTGATTATTAATCATAATAAAACATATTATAAACACACATTATAGTATATTACTATGTGACAAAGATCTTCCTTACTAATTACTATAGATTTACAAATTATTTCTATTTTTCTTATTTAAGATGTGAATAACACAAAAATACATTTAATAATTCATATTATTCATATAATTTCTCTGCTATACTATATATCATATCTTTTCTAAAGCTTCATAAACTCATTTTTTATATATATTTGTGTCTATTTATATTTTTATAACATGTCATTTATCATGTTTTCATTTGACCTGTACCATTTAAATATCCTTGTCATCAACACATTAGTTATAGCTCTTTATTAACTTGCACTCTTTCGTATAGCGTTTAGCATGTTTTCATTCGTCCTTTACTAAGATGTTTAGCATATTGATCAATCAACTACCCTCTCAATTGTAAAAAGCATTTATTCAACCAATGGAAAGATTATGAAAATGAAGGTGAAGTAATGAACGTGAAATGGCGAGAGGAAGGAATTGTAGAAAACAGAAGTTCTGTTGTGTGGCGTGACTAGAATAGAAGAGGACTGAAAACGGCTTTCAATCAATGTCCTTATGCTGAAATCGCCACAGGAGAAGCGACACCATATTTTTTGTTGAGTAGTGGTGGTGGTGGAGCGCATGGAGAATCGTCACAGGTGGGGCTGGAAACTGACTGCTCCACATTGTTCTCTGCTAAAGCAAATTTTTTGTGTACTCGTGATGGTGGTGGAGCACATGGAGAATGGCCACAGGTGGGGCTGGAAACATCTTCTTTCTTCATATTCTTAAGTGTATTATGATCTGACGGTGGTGGTGGAGGAGCGCATGGAGAACTGCCACAGGGGGGGCTTGAAACAGCTGACTGCTTCATATTTGTATGCTCTGATACAACAAATTCTTTGTTGAGCAATGGTGGTGGTGGAGAGCATGGAGAACTGCCACAGGTGGGATTTGAAACAGCTGACTGCTTCGTATTGTTGTTTGAAGGATTTGGGAGGTTGTGTCGAGCGGATACATGAGCCATACAAATAAGGGAAAGCACAGCGAACATTGTGTTCATTTTCATGCGCAACAAACTTGCCATGTTTAGGGTTGAGAGTGTATATTAGCTCAAATGCAGAGAAAAATCTTAATAACCAGATTAGGGTTGTAACCGAAGATTGAGATTGGTTCCAATGCATCACCGCCACCCATTTATAGGGGGAAAATAACTTCCAAACAATTTCTTCCAAGATGTTCAAAGTCGTATGGCGTATTGGAAACGAAGAAATTGGCAAATTATGTATTAGTTTACTATATTTTTTTTCTTAAACGTGTAGCTAATTTTTCTCAACAACAGTTAATTTTCTTCATTTCATATACTGCCTCTATTCAAACTAGAAGCTTTGACCGAGTAACCCTTACATTTTATTAAAATACCAAGGAAATAAACATCGTGAATTATATGAGATCTAGTGTTAAACATGAAACAATCTCTTTATTTGAAACAAATAAGTCTTTATCATTTGAATTTTTTTCTGTATGACCTCTGGATCACACATGTTTTGTTATGGACCATTCCAAGAATGATGAAAATATATGGATAAAACTAGGTTGACTGAATATGGCAATCAACTAATTTTATTTAGAATTATCACATATCAAATAACCAAATCAAGGAATCTTGAAATAAGAAAAAAATAAAAGACTTAACCATTTTTTATAATTGATAAATTGTTAGTTAATATTTAAATAATTTTCTAATCACTACTTACAATCAATATTTCTTATATTGGTTGGAAGCAAAGTTAAGAATTTTTAAATAGTTTAATCTCAAATTTTGGTCGATTCATCTTGAAAACTATGGGTTTTGATTTTGGGTACAACATATTTGATCTTTCATGTAATTATAATCTATATTGTATGAATTTGTTCCAATAGAATGTACACCTTAAAAATATGTTCATCTATTTCTTTGTAGTAAATGAATACACAAAGGCAATGATTATAAGCACATTTAATAATATTAGCAAGGTCATAGGTTATCATGCCCTATTATACGAGCCATTGATCTAAATCGTACATTGAATTCAAACGATACTTCTGATGGATATAATCTTTTAATTGTATAAGTATATGTGTGGTTAACTTGTGTCTATCATAACCTTAATTAAATTATAATATTATTTATTTAAACTTATTTAGGTAAATATGTTATTTTGGGTGACATTTATAGCACAAGCATAATACATATATGATGTAGTGGGTACCTTTCATTATTATATTTTGAGTTATGATATTATGCCAGACTTAAGAAGGATTGCGACTTTGAATTGGCTCATTATTATCAAGCGATATCAACTATTTATAACTTATTTACTTTTGTGTTCTTCACCTATGCAACTAATTTTATTGTAAAAGATTTTAGAGAAATATCATGCAGTCTAGAAGCAAAGAAACATGCCAGCTTTTCCTTAGAAGATTAGTTTGTAAAGTGCATACCTCATTAATTTTATTTTTTAATTAAGCATAGAGGGAGGTAAAATGACTTAATAAAGCTACTACAATCCTATTTTGATCCATTTTGAAGTTTTTTTGAAGTAATTATTATAAAACTAAATTATCTCCTAAGGCTACAAACCAATGAAGTTTTGAGAGTTATTTCAAATTGTGGATTCAAGTAGGAGGTAAGATATAGTAAAAAAAAATATTTTATTTTGATTTTTTATTAATTAATATAAAAATGTCTTAAAAATAGTTTGTAAAGTGCATATCTCATTAATTTATAAATAAAATAAAATACAGAGAGGCAATCTCCAACCTCTTAAAATAAAATTACTTTGAATTATATTTTGAGTTATGATATTATGCGAGACTTAAGAAGGATTGTGACTTTGAATTGGCTCATTATTATCAAGTGATATCAACTATTTATAACTTATTTACTTTTGTGTTCTTCACCTATGCAACTAATTTTATTGTAAGAGATTTTAGAGAAATATCATGCAATCTAGAAGCAAAGAAACATGCCAACTTTTCCTTAGAAGACTAGTTTGTAAAGTGCATACCTCATTAGTTTTATTTTTTAATTAAGCATAGAGGGAGGGAAAATGACTTAATAAAGCCACTACAATCCTAGTTTGATGCATTTTGAAGGTTTTTTGAAGTCATTATTATAAAACTAAATAATCTCCTAAGGCTACAAACCAATGAAGTTTTGAGAGTTATTTCAAATTGTGGATTCAAGTAGGAGGTAAGATATAGTAAAAAAAATATTTTAGTTTGATTTTTTTATTAATTAATATAAAAATGTCTTAAAAATAGTTTGTAAAGTGCATATCTCATTAATTTTTTTTAAAAATTAAATATAGAGAGGCAATCTACAACCTCTTAAAATAAAATTACTTTGAATTATATTTTGAGTTATGATATTATACGAGACTTAAGAAGGATTGCGACTTTGAATTGGCTCATTATTATCAAGTGATATCAACTGTTTATAACTTATTTAGTTTTGTGTTCTTCACCTATGCAACTAATTTTATTGTAAGAGATTTTAGAGAAATATCATGCATTCTAGAAGCAAAGAAACATGCCAACTTTTCCTTAGAAGATTAGTTTGTAAAGTGGATACCTCATTAATTTTATTTTTTTAATTAAGTATAGAAGGAGGGAAAATGACTTAATAAAGCTACTACAATCCTATTTTGATGCATTTTGAAGTTTTTTTGAAGTCATTATTATAAAACAATCATCTCCTAAGGCTAAAAACCAATGAATTTTTGAGAGTTATTTCAAATTGTGGTTTCAAGTAGGAGGTAAGATATAGTAAAAAAATTAATTTAGTTTGATTTTTTATTAATTAATATAAAAATGTCTTAAAAATAGATATCATATTATGTGAGACTTAAGAAGGATTGCGACTTTGATTTGGCTCATTATTATCAAGTGATATCAACTATTTATAACTTATTTACTTTTGTGCTCTTCACCTTTCATGCTCGCCGAGGCAACCTTTAGGATCTTGTGGCTTTGCTCCCCAATTTTTTTAAGTGTATTTCAATACCATCCAGTCTATGATCATTAGCATCTGCTCTATTTTCCAAGCAAGTAAAATTGTTGCGGTTGGCATTTATAATATCCTCCACATTGCCAATAGCCTTGGTTAGCTCACTTAGACAGTCTGGGAGGGAGTTGAATTTTTTGGAACCTAGGGGCTGTAAAGGTTTTATTTTCCCAGCTTCATTGGCTTGCTTGAATTTTATGCCCTCAATTTCCTTTTGAATCCAGTTGAGTGCTTGTTTGAAGTTCTTTGTTCCGTTATTTATACAAAGACATATGTCCACTTGGTGCTCTCCCTGGTTTTTGACATCCTTGGTATCAAGATTGACCTCCAGACTAACCTCTCGGTCCTCAGTGTTTTGATCATCTTTCGTAGCTATGTCCTCATCCATGATGCTCTTCTGCTTCAAATCAGACCTGAGAGGTGACCTTTCTTCCACCTCCCTTCCTTTTGATTTCTTCTTTTTATGTTTCAAGGTCACCTGGGTTTGAACCTCCTTGCTGCCGGTGTTCGTATCATTGTCAGTCCCTTCCTCCTTCTCATTTCAACTGTCATCCTCTCCTCTCTGTTTATTTTTATCAAACCCTCTATTTTGAAACCCAATTGCATTATTATTTGTTTATTGGTATATTAATTTGGGTTACAAAGCTGCAAAAAAGTTTAAATCTTTCATCTACCGATTAGACATTGATTCACCTCCCCTCTCAGTGTCTTTGGGACTGATCAAGTATCTAGTAGACTGACACTGAGACTTTTAGTCATGTTTTCTTATGTGTCCATCAAGAGAATAAAAGGATGCATGAGGCAGTTAGCTTCATACCTCCTATCTCTCATGCTAAGTCAGACTCTATATCACTTTCCAAGGATATGCCTATGGAATGGAGTATTGATCATGAAATGATTTTGTAGGGACCCTTGCTACTCACATTGTTTAAATTGATTGTTAAACTAACAAGTCAATAATTTGTAGAAGCTCCAGAGGTTAGTGACATAAAAAAATTACTAATTTTTTTTTCTAATGAAATAGTCAATCTAAAGAGATCTCAAATTCCACAAACCAGACCCCCTTTCTAGCAAAACTACCAATCTAATAGGCCTGCTTATCAACAAAACGAGTACTTGAATAATCCAGTTGCTCCAAATCAATCAGCTAGTCAGATATTTTCCATGCCCAATCTGTTGAAAATGGTCTACCCTAGCACTAGTAAAGATTTGAAAGCAGGACAAAATAATCTAGCAAATGATACCAACTCTTGGTGTTTTCCATGTAACAATGCACACTCTCCGAGAAATTTTCTGAGAGGCAATCTACAACAAAAGCTTGCAGAGCAGCATTTCTAAGGCATGGCGACTGAAGATGCAGCCTACGTGGCCCCTAGTATGGATAATGCTTCCTTCATTACACAAATGCAAGGCATGTCAATGGAGCAGGAAGCATAAATAGCCCCAGACCATGCACTTTTCTTTTGGATGGAAGGAGAAGATATTATGATTTCTAATGATAGAGTATCGTCGAGCTCAGGGGATCCTCAAGTGCAATCAAATTACAATCTCTGATCAAAGAGGCGTTTAACAAGAGAAAATGTAAACGTGCCAGGGAAGTCCTCTATTGACAACACTCTCGAACAACCCGCAACCGTTGTTACTTATCCAAGGAGAGATTTCATTGCTTAGAAGCCTAGAGAGACAAAGGCGTTGCTGCCATTAGTATTGGATGTAGTGGAGCAGTTAAGGAAAGCCCCAACTAACGTATCTTTATGGGATCTTCTCACCATCCTAGAGAAAAGGAGTCATTTGAAGGAAGACTGCTACTTCTCTGCCGACGAGCAGGAAAGCTTCTCAGCATCTCGCAGACAAATCATATTCAATAGTGGCGTTGACAAATCAAGACGTTCCACTGAAATCTTGATCAGAAGGTAAGCCTAAGCCCAACCCTTTTTATTTGACCCTCATAGTAGGAGATAAGCTGCTACATAACTCTATGATAGACTCTAGCGCCAGGACTATCGTCATGCCTAAGCAAATCACTAAGGTTTTGAATATTAAGTATGAGCCATTAAATCGTGGCGTCATGCAGTTAGATGGGAAGAAGGTACAAATAATAGGCCTCATTAAAATCCTCCCGCTAACATTGTTCGCATGTCGTAGTGTCATAGTGTCTCAAGAAGTAGTGGTTATTGATATTCCCCCTATTTTTGGTCTTTGCCTCTCTAGAGATTTTGCTGCCATGATAGGAGGTTACATGTCCTTGGACTGGTCCCATCTTATTCTCTGTACCAAGCAAGGTGCCAATCTCAAAATCCTCTCAGAACCCCTTCATGCTGAGCATGTTGCAGATCAAGCTATGCTCAATTTTGAGCCAACCCACACCTCAATCTCCAGCGAAGAAAGAAGGAAGGTAGATTTCATCGAGGATGAAGAAATAATAGGAGATACTTCTCCAAATGAGGAGGATTTTCTTGAGGAATTCATTGACTATAACCCCTATTCAAATTATCATGCCATAGGTCTTGGTACTTACTGCATTTTTGATGAAGGTTAGGTTGTCCCAAAACTAGTTAAAGAAGCCTTTACCCAAGGAGATTTATCCTCTTTACTTTGGACCCTACATTTTGATGGTGCAAGATGCAAAGTAGGTTCAGGGGCTAGAATTTGTTTTACTTCACCTTCGGGCGAGTAGATTCTAAAGTCTTTTCTCTTACAGTTCATGTGTTCCAACAATGAAGTAGAGTATGAGGGGTTGATTCAGGGCCTGATGTAGGCAGAAAAGATGGGTATAAAGAAATTGAAAGTTTTAGGGGACTCCGAACTTGTTGTCAATCAGATTCGAGGAATCTCTAGTGTAAGACAGGTACATATGAGGTCTTACTGCCACAGAGCTTGGGATTTGAACGAAAGCTTCAACGCTTTCAATATCCAAAGAATCCATGACAAGGCAAATGCATCCGCTGACCGGATGGCCAATATTGAGTCAAATTTTGACCCCACTATGGATTTGCTAGTCAACCCCCAAGTAGTTGGCATCATCATTCGACCAACTATCCCAGATAATGACACCCACTGACAAGTTTTTGAGAATGACAAAAAAATTGATTTGTTCATTCAGAATTCGAGAGAGTTTGCAGATCAGTTACAACCCAAGGTTAAAGAGGTGTACGGGGATCAAATCATACAGTTGAAGTCAAATAAGCTCCCTAGTGGGCTAATCACCTTAGAGAACCTTTTCGACCAGGACAATGCCAAAAGTGATAAGTGGAAGCTCACGGTTGATAAAGGAGACTATACCGAAATGTCGGTAGGTTATGGTAAAATCCTCAAAGTCAGGAAGGAGATTTCACTCCAAGACCGAGAGAAATTGGCCCAATATTGTGATCAATACGTGGGTGTGCTAGCATGGTCCTATGAGGATTTGAAAGGATACAACCCCGATATCATTCATCATACTATCGAACTTATCGATGGAGCCAAATTGGTCCGATAGAAGCAGAGACCTGTTAATCCGAAAGTCAAGTTACTCATGGCCCAGGAGCTAAGAAAGCTGATAGAGTCAAAAATCATCTATCCCATAAAAAATCATCTAGTAAGTTTGTTAAGATCTTACTTGTCCTAGATGCCACAGCTTCTTTTTTTTACATGTTCCATTTGTGTTACCTATGTTGATGTTGTTGCTCAGTTTTATTTTTTTATTTTAGATTGATAAGATCATATTGTGGTAAATTGTATACCTCTAAAATTTTAAAATCCCTTTAGAATCACTTTCATAGTTGTGCCTTATCTTCCAAATTAATGTCTTATTGTGCTTAGTTTTAGGACCATTTCTAGAATCTTAGTGCAATCTTCTACTCAACAACCTTTGTTTTGGCCTAGAGGACTAGGGAACCCAACACCCCTCTCCTAGTGGAATAGGTGTCTTAGCACCCTCATCCATGTAATTTGGCCCCAAATTTAAAATTACAATAGTCGCCTTTGTGAGTAGGAGCAAAGTGGTCCCTAATGTCGGCCTTCCTTGAAAATGAAACCCAAAAGGTGTAATTTGCATATAAATACAATTTCCTCTCATATTTGAACTCTAAATATTATCAATACACATCAAGTATCAATTCTCATGAGCATTAAATCTGGCATCTCCAAGGAAATTGAGCACATATCTTCGATCAAATATTTAAACATTCAATTTTTAGCTATATTATGATCATGTTGCTCAGTTTTATTTTGATATTTTAGATTGATAAGATCATATTAGAGTAAATTGTATACCTCTACAATTTTAAAATCCCCTTAGAATCACTTTCATAGTTGTGCCTTATGTTCCAAATTAATGTCTTATTGTGCTTAGTTTTAGGACCATTTCTAGAATCTTAGGGCAATCTTCTACTCAACAACCTTTGTTTTGGCCTAGATGACTAGGGAACCCAACATTCCTATCCTAGTGGACTAGGTGTCTTAGCACCCTCATCCAATTTGGCCTCAAATATAAAATTACAATAATTATCTTTGTGAGTACGAGCGAAGTGGTCCCTAATGTTGGCCTTCCTTGAAAATTAAACCCAAAAAGGTCTAATTTGCATATAAATACAACTTCCTCTCACATTTCAACTCTAAAAATTATCAATACACATCAAGCATCAATCCTCATGAGCATTAAATCTGGTATCTTCAAGGAAATTGAGCACATATATTCAATCAAATATTTAAACAATCAATTTTTAGCTATATTATGATCATGTTGCTCAGTTTTATTTTGATATTTTAGATTGATAAGATCATATTTCAGTAAATTGTATACCTCTACAATTTTTAAATCCCTTTAGAATCTCTTTCATAGTTGTGTCTTATGTTCCAAATTAATGTCTTATTGTGCTTAGTTTTATGACCATTTCTAGAATCTTATTGCAATCTTCTACTCAACAACCTTTGTTTTGGCCTGGAGGACTAGGGAACCCAACATGCCTATCCTAGTGGACTAGGTGTCCTAGCATCCTCATCCAATTTGGCCCCAAATTTAAAATTACAATAGTCATCTTTGTGAGTAGGAGCGAAGTGGTCCCTAATGTTGGCCTTCCTTGAAAATTAAACCCAAAAAGGTGTAATTTGCATATAAATACGACTTCCTCTCACATTTGAACTCTAAAAATTATCAATACACATCAAGTATCAATCCTGATGAGCATTAAATCTAGCATCTTCAAGGAAATTGAGCACATATCTTCAATCAAAGATTTAAACATTCAATTTTTAGCTATATTTTCAAGTTTTATGTGCTCCTCCATGATGAAGGCATGAATTAACACCTTTCAAGAAACATAAAACTTTATCTAAGACTTAAAGGCATTGATTTCATATCAAATGTAGTATTTAACATTTCAAACATTTCCATTAAGGTTGTAGCCTTTGCCCTTTCTAAGGATAGGCTCTATTTTCATCAATATTGTTGTAGTGGAGGAGGAAACACCAACACAACCTATTTGACTTGGGCATGCCCCATACAACACAATATGTTTCCCTCCTTTCATGAGAACAAGTGTATATTCAACAATAGACAAGGTTATAAGATCATAGAGAAAACAATAATATAGACGAGCTCAAACTTTGAATAGTAAAAAAACTCTAGAATAATGCATGCTCCAGTCATATCTAAGACTTTTTTGGTTGATTTTAGAGAGACGGACCTATCTAGCCATCTGATTCAAAACTATGGACCTTCTGCTGATGAAGAGACCCTCAGAGTAGGGTGCCCAACACACTAGTCCTACATTTTCATGCCTAGATTCTTCTTTATCTTCTAATTCCAGATCTTTGGTATTGTTTTGACTTTCAATTTTGTATCTTGTTTTTGATTAAGATAAAATGGGTTTTATAGGGACTCAAAACCCAAATAAAAAAAAAGAAGAGAAATGGCGAGACCATCCAGAAACAACAACTAAACAAAATCAAAATAGGGGCACAACCCCACAAAGCCCTGCAACAAAACTACACTAAAGCATGAGGCCATCTAGTAGAAACATAAACAAGAGCTCCTAAAAGCTCCTGATTTTTCTCCACAAATTTTTTATTGATATCTTCTAGTTCCTCCACGATGCTCCTCATAGTGCTCTTCTCTTCAACCCTACTCCTAGTTATTGTAGACAGATTTGTAGAAGCTTGTACCTCCAGAATACTACTAATCGAGCGAGCATGATGGATTTTCATTTTCTCATTAAGATTTTTGATGCCTTCGGCACTATTATTCATAGATTTTTTGTTGATCTCAACCATAAGTTTTGTATCTTGTTATTTATACTAAAAATATTATTTTATTTCCTATCAATCAACCTAGTTCACTTACATACGTTGCATAATCTAAACTACAATTACACAAAAAAGGAATCATAAACCCTTAGCATACAACTCTCGTATTAGGACTATAGTTGAACGTAGTTTATGAATCCCAAATATGATGGCACATAAATATTTGAGATCTTAGTGTTCACCCTTAGGATAGGATCCTATTTTCACCATATTTCATCAAAGGAAATTGAGCACATATCTTCAATCAAAGATTTAAACATTCAATTTTTAGCTATATTTTCAAGTTTTATGTGCTCCTCCATGATGAAGGCATGAATTAACACCTTTCAAGAAACATCAAACTTTATCTAAGACTTAAAGGCATTGATTTCATATGAAATGTAGTATTTAACATTTCAAACATTTCCATTAAGGCTGTAGCCTTTGCCCTTTCTAAGGATAAGCTCTATTTTCATCAATATTATTGTAGTGGAGGAGGAAACACCAACACAACCTATTTGACTTGGGCATGCCCCATACAACACAATATGTTTCCCTCCTTTCATGAGAACACGTGTATATTCAACAATAGACAAGGTTATAAGATCATAGAGAAAACAATAATATAGACGAGCTCAAACTTTGAATAGTAAAAAAACTCTAGACTAATGCATGCTCCTGTCATATCTAAGACTTTTTTGGTTGATTTTAGAGAGACGGACCTATGTAGCCATCTGATTCAAAACTATGGACCTTCTGCTGATGAAGAGACCCTCAGAGTAGGGTGCCCAACACACTAGTCCTACATTTTCATGCCTAGATTCTTCTCTATCTTCTAATTCTAGATCTTTGGTATTGTTTTGACTTTCAATTTTGTATCTTGTTTTTGATTAAGATAAATAGGGTTTTATAGGGACTCAAAACCCAAATAAAAAAAAAGAAGAGAAATGGCGAGACCACCAGAAACAACAACTAAACAAAATCAAAATAGGGGCGCAACCCCACAAAGCCCTGCAACAAAACTACACTAAAGCATGAGGCCATCTAGTAGAAACTTAAACAAGAGCTCCTAAAAGCTCCTAATTTTTCTCCACAAATTTTTTATTGATATCTTCTAGTTCCTCCACGATGCTCCTCATAGTGCTCTTCTCTTCAACCCTACTCCTAGTTCTTGTAGACAGATCTGTAGAAGCTTGTACCTCCAGAATACTAATAATTGGGTGAGCATGATGGATTTTCATTTTCTCATTAAGATTTTTGATGGCTTTAGCACTATTATTCATAGATTTTTTGTTTATCTCAACCATAAGTTTTGTATCTTGTTATTTATACTAAAAATATTATTTTATTTCCTATCATTCAACCTAGTTCACTTACATACGTTGCATAATCTAAACTACAATTACACAAAAAAGGAATCATAAGCCCTTAGCATCCAGCTCTCGTATTAGGACTATAGTTGAACCTAGTTTATGAATCCAAAATATGATGGCATATAAATATTTGAGATCTTAGTGTTCACCCTTAGGATAGTATCCTATTTTCACCATATTTCAACAATAAACCATCTAGGTTGCTACAAGAATATTATAAAATAATATAATCTGGAGATATGGGTTCATTAACCCAAATGATCTGTTATGAATGCCTAAACATTTATTTCATGAAAAAATATGGTCTTTCCACACATATGGAAAGTGGTCACATATAGAACAATGAATGCATAATTCCCTTTTGAAAACTTTTCAAATTTACAACACAAAGAGGAAACTAATATTTTCAAATTATAACAAATGAAAAAAGAGCGATAATACTAATTTTACTGTATAATATACAACCCATGAGATAAATCATAGAAGGTTCCTTTCAAGAAGTGTTACCACACCATCACCTTCATCTATATATCAATGTATGGGCACACATTGAACCTCTAAATTTCCACACAAAGGCACAATAGGCAAAATAATCACTTAAATTGCAACAAGAATCAATTGAGGAATCACAAACCAAGAACATAGAACCACATGGGAAACTCAATTAATTAGAAATATTATTGAGAAAAGATTGGCTATGATTCTAAATATAATACCTCAAGCCTCACATCTTAGAGATTATACAATCAAACATTATTTTTAAAGAACTAAATGATAACATGTCACATTAAACAACAAAATGCAACTAAATATCTTTTGAAATAAAATGACACATGGAAATTTACTAGTTGAAGACTTACCAATCATGTAAGGAAACCATAACTATGTTCCTAGGAGAAGGGGAAATGACATCTAAACAATGATCAAGTACAAATGCATAGGCATCCTCTCTTACAAATAGAACATAAGCATAAGGTGTGAAATTTTTTAAACTTAAATCCCCACCAAAATATGTTTATAATTTTGTATAACATCAAATGAAACCTACATGAATGGTAGATAAACTAGGTGCAATCACATCTTGATTAGACAACGCAAACAATTAATTTCTAGAGTGAGGAGTAGGGTGAGAATAACAACCATCTCCAATCCACTCAACACAATATACATAATGCCTAAATGATAAAGGTTAAAATTCACAAGGGGTTTTCTTACTAGGAGGTACAAGCCCCTTAGAAACTAGATCAATGAGGAGATAATTTTTAAGAAATAGAATGCTTCCCAATGCAAAAAAAAATTAGAAAGAATTAGTATAATAATTTTCGAAAAAATGAAAGTTTGGGAAGAATCACCAATCCAAGGGTAAAAAAATTGCATATGAAATTTCCGTGAACATGATGAAAAATCTCACTTTCCAATGTAATCGGATACAACATCATGTCAAAAGACTACAACACACCTAGAGGATACTACCATGTTAGAGGGAAACTATCATGAGTCCACTAGCTTCATATATCTACATTGGCATCTTTTTGGTACAAGTGTATTTACCCATTAGTGGAGTCCCAAGAATGTACTATAGTTATTTCATTATGTTGGTGGCTTATTTTGATTCAAACACTTGGCCAAAGGTTTCACCCTATCTTTTTTCTAGATCTTCATGCAATAAGAAACTAGTTAGGAGACAAAACAAAATAGTCACAACAAATAATATACTCCAAAATAATAGAACCAACCAAAAGATTGAAATGAACACTAACATTCAATTTCCAAACCACTAGCACATGAAGGAGATAACATTCATTAGCTAGTGAGTAAACAATGGACTCCAAAACATGTTCTTTGTTCATTGTACAAACATTTCTTCAAAGATAAATTACATATGAAATGATAATTTACATGGGAAACATGCAACTAAAGCTAGACCATTCTCCACTTATGTTGTAAATTTACATTCCATTGAATAAGAGGTTCCATAACAATAAATTAAAAATAAAGATTTATTTCTTGAAAATTTGAAATTATTAGAATTAGCTAGTTTTTAACTTCAAACAACGATTGTAAACTTGACTTTAATTGAAATAAAACTCCCAAAACATCAAACAAATTTAAATAGAATTGTTTTCACAAAACATGAAACAAATTTAAAAGGAATTGTTTTAGACAATTGATGTGAACAAGTTTTGTTAAAATATTGTTTTTTCATATGAAACTTTTGACATTAACAAGATAAAGTGCCCACTATTTGTATCAATCCATTGAGTGATTACTTATTCTAATAAATTTTAGAACAAAGTGTCTAGTTATTATACTAATCAATGTCTAATTGAAACTGATCATTTTGCATCAATATTGTGACTCATATAATAAGATGACAACATACTGAATATGTTTTCTGTGAATACTTCCTATGAATTTTTTATTTTTTTAACTTGGCATGCTACCTATTTTCAATAATGAATTTCAAACGGAAACTTATGATTCATAGGTTTATTAGATCCCATAATAAAAAATGTTGTACACGCTTATTTGGTTTTAAGATGATCTCATATAATGAATTCCTCGCAGTCCCATCAGTCCAAGCTAAAAATTGAATAATACCTCAGGCAAAGCAAGTTGGTGGTTTCATTCCTTTCAATAAGAATTCTATTTGAATTCATGATGTTTAGTTCAGCATTTCCTTAATAAAATGGAATTAAATACATTTCTTCAAAGATAAATTACATATGAAATGATAATTCACATGGGAAACATGCAACTAAAGCTAGGTCATTCTCCACTTATGTTGTAAATTTACATTCCATTGAACAAGAGGTTCCATAACAATAAATTAAAAGTTGACAACACACTAGCTATGTTTTTGTGAATAGTTCCATTTTTATTTTTTTTGGACTTGGCATACCACCTATTTTTATTTTATACATTTATTTGGTATTAAGATGATCTCATATAGCGAATTCCTCACAGTCGCATAAGTCCAGGCTAAAAATTGAATAGTTTATTTGGTATTGAAATGTTCTCATATAGCGAATTCGTTGCAGTCCAATCAGTCCATGCTAAACATTGAATAATTTATTTGGTATTAAGATGATGTCATATAGTGAATTCCTCGCAGTCCCACCAATCCAGGCTAAAATTTGTATAAGTATGTTTGAGGAAATTTCTCCTATATATGGCTTGAACTGATACATATAAGGATCCAATCACAATCTTTGTCTACAATTATACGCAAGATTTTGCATTGATTTCTTCGTCTTCGATACGCCATACGAATTTGAATGCTTCGATGTCTAAGAATTTGTTTGAATTATATTTTACAGTGATGGCTTCCCTATAAATAGGTCACAATGTTGCATCGAATCCCATCTCAATCTTTCTGTACAAACTAATTCTTAAGACTTATCTCTCCATTTGAGTAAGTAAACATGGGAAGTTTGTCGAGCATGAAAATAAGCACATTTCTTGCCCTCATCTTCCTTATGTTTATGCTTCATGTCTCTGCTGGATATGACCTGCCAAATCCTCAAAACAACAATAACATGCTTACAAATATGGCAGCTATTTCACGTACCCGCTGTGGTAGTTCTCCATGCCCTTCGCCACCATCACATCACAAGAAATTTGTTTCAAATGACCAGCTTACAAATATGGATAAGATGGATGTTTCAACTACAAATTCTGGTAGTTCTCCACGCCCTTCGCCACCATCACATCACAAGAAATTTGTTTCAAATGACTAGCTTACAAAGATGGATGTTTCAACTACGAATTGTGGTAGTTCTCTATGCCCTCCACCACCAATGCTTGACAAGAAATTTGTTTCAGAAGACTTGCTCTCTCATAATGTCAAAGACATTCACTGAAAGCTACTTTCGGTCCTCTTCTATTCTAATCCATACACACTAGTCAGCCCACAAAAATAAAACAAGTTACTTTCTGTAATCTTTTCCTCACTATTCCATTCGTTTACTACATTGCAATAATACATACATCTGTGCTTATCACAACAAACACCTGTTAGATGTTTGATCAATATTGCTAGATATCTCCTAAGGTAAGTTTCTAAGGAGTAAAAAACACCATGATGATGCCATTTTATAAAAAAAATTAGAATATTAAAGAGTCAAATGAAGGGTTCAATTTTTTTTTGTTTTTGTTTTCAAGAATATATTTTAGAATGATGTGAAGTAAAAATAATATATAGTATGTGCAAGAAGAGAAATATATAAGCATACATCATTAATTTCTTTCATCATTCACATGAAAATACAAACATTATGTCAAGAAGGTAAAATAAATGTGTAAATATATGATAAGTATTAAGGAAGATAAATGTCATTAAATAATATTTCTTCATGTTTGTTTATAATATGATCGATATGACCACTCATTCGTATTGAAATTATGATGATAATTGAAGATAATAAATAGTGATAATAATAATTAAACAAAATTTAATTTAAAGTAACGATATTTGACATGAAACATTAAATTCTACTCTTTTAAGGATCTATATTAAAATTATGTAGTTTTATTAGTATTTTTGGCTAAAAATGAGCATAAACTTATTGGGATATGTATTGAAAGTTTTAATTTTGTTGTAAATTATGTTATCATTCATTGATAGCCTAAAGTAGTTAAGGAATTTTCAAGATCAAACCATGAGGTGTTCTATGTAGTATGTAAGTTGAAATAACATTTCCATGCAATCTTATTAAGAGTTTTAATGTAAAATAGGCTAAGGTGCATCATTTTTTTAGTTAAGGAATAGATCAAGGCATAATTGTAAGAAAAAATAGGTTCTTTAACTATCTTACTGTGATAAAATTAAAACCTCAATAAGAATTTGCTAAGAATCTTGTGTTAGTAACATCCTTGGCCTAAGACATTTAGAGAAATATTATACAAATCCATCTTAATAGGATTGTAAATTTCAGTTTTTCGAGCTGTTTTGAAGGTTCATTTGAAGGTAGATTCAGTAATAATAGTGGTAATTGTTAAATAATTAATAAACTGGTCAGAAATATAATCTTTTTGTATATATTTATAATTGAAATAAATAATGTTTATAATCAAATGGGTCCCTTTAATCTTGAGATAGCCACTCATATATGGTTTTAAAAATTGTAGATTTAAGTGAACACTACAAAACTCACCTACAAAAGTAGTAGGAGATAATTTGAGCTTACCTTTAATTTAGTACTAGAACTATTGGAGATTCAATATGGAATGAGACCAATGCTTAGTAATAAAGGAGGTTATTCCTCTCTTGAATGGATATTGAGAATATCCAATAAGTACCTAGAGACTAGATAACTTAGAGGGATAAATATTTGATCTTGAATAAGGGGCTTAGTTATAATTACCAATAAAAAATTGTAAAGATTAGGTTAAAGATTAGTTAAAGGGGTTTCTTCAAAATTGTAGGATCATAAATTATATACATTAACAATTTCATAGTAGGTTTGGACCTACTTTCGTGGATGTGTCTAATTTATGTCTTTTTTTTCTCACTTTCAAGATTGTTTCAATAGACTTGGCTCATTCCCATATTTGTGACATTTTTGTGGATCATTTTTTTAGGACTAGGGGGTTGGACACCCCTATACAAGCAATGTGAGCTCAAATTTTGAAGAATGAAAGTTGGCTTTGTAAATAGAAAGAATTTGGCCTTCGTTGTTAGCCTTTACCAACAATTAATTTTAAAATAAATAAGTTGCATATAAAGACAACTCCCTCTCCCATTTAAAAACCCGGTTCTCCTAATCAAGTCTCACAAGCACATTCAGTCAAGCAATTTAAGCATATATATTTGAATTCAAGGTGTAAATCATTTGACTATAAAAAATTATTACAACAATCATGATCAACTACATTGTGTTGCTCCATGATGATAGAATTCATTAATATCTAGGAGTACAATCCATCATAGTGAGCCTTGTGTGAGATTCCATGCCAAGGGTTCTTATTTGAGGTATCATTTTATAATCAAGCATTTGCAAGGACACACACTCTTTTCATCATCATAGCTATTATGAGGTTTGGAAAACTAAAACAATGTTTCACTTACACAAGCCCTTATACATCAAAACCATTTTTCTCCATCTCTAATGTGTGAAAGTTTATATCCAATCGCAAAAGTGTTACAAGAGTGTAAAGAAAATAAATTGTACAAGTTGAAAAATATCACGAATAGATAGAAGACCCTTAAACTAATTTATTGGTTGTCCTTGTCCTATTGTTTTAGGCTAGAAATTTCAGAGATAGTGTTTTAAAACCTCTTGACTACATTCTTGATCACCTTCTTTAGTTTTGGACACCTTAAAACTAGGGAACTTTTACCCATTTGTGACAATTTCTACCCCAAATTCCTAATATAAGTTATTTTCTAAGTTTTTTTCTAGATCTCACTTATTGTGTTTCTATTCTTTCTATATCTATTTTTTATTGCTAAAATACATTATTTTTCTATCATTAACACTAGATCTCATACAAACACTTCACAATGTAAATTCCATTACAACAAAGTAACAAAATCCTAGTTTGTAGCTCTCTTTTTAGAACTGTAGCTAAACTTATTTTTGTTCTAATGTTATGTAGGGAAATTTTAGATAATACTTTGCACTCATATGCCTAGGATCTCATTTCCTTCCATATAATTTCCTTTCTAATACTACTCTATGCATTCCACTTTATGCACACACTACAAGATTATTGTGCAATTTTATGACATGCCATAAACTTAATTGTCTATTGTAGCACCCCCTTTTTGTATAATTTTATGAAGATCACCTAGGAAATAAAAATTGTTTCTTGGTTGTGTAATCTATGATAACATTGACATAAAGTTCACTAGCATGTGAGGCCTTCATTTATTCATGATCCGGCAAACATAACATAAATTTATATCCCTGTGACTCCTTGTGAACATGGATCCTAGTAATTATCTAAGGATCCTATTGTTGAATGCCTGGAAAACAAGGGCGGGGGGGGTGAATCAATTGTCAATTAAAATTTTTAATTCTTTCATAGATCCGAAATAACCACCATATGATTTATTTACCATGAGCAGATGTAAACATGAAAGCAATCATATACACAAAGAAATCATACACAATGAACACCAGATATGACGTGGAAAACCATAAAGAATGTTATCTCTCAATATATAACACCTGTTAGGGTGACACTAGTTAAGGTAGTTTTTACAAAGGGTGGATCACTACCAAAATGCTCACTGCCCAGAAAGGCTTATTGTTGAAAGAGAAAGAAAGAAAAGAAAATCCATCACTATGATACAACTGCCACAAACAATAATGCCATAATAGCCTCTGGTGTTAAAGAACAGACTGCACACCTTTGCACAACTTCTCACATCAAACATTAGTCCAATTTATCTTTTCAATCTCACATATCTTCCATACATCTTTCATTTTGATCATAATTTAGTTATACTGTCCACATTTACTACATAACCTTTCAAGTCAACCAAACATTATTTGAAATAGGTCAACACTAAGCATTCTCACAGTGGAAAGGAATTAGAAGTGGACCATACGACAACATATTTCATCGGTTAGATCAATATGTTACACATCCATCACAATGCCACAAAAAATACTGTTACACAATCTCCAATAGCAGATCAGACCGCACCCAAAATAATACTTTTGAACTAAGAAAAACAAGAAATGATTTGAAGAAAACTAATTTTTGTTCTAATGTTATGTATGACCTCTGGACCACACTTGTTTTGTTAGGGACAATTCTTAATGAATAAAATTACCATGCAGAGAATGATGAAAATAAATTGATAAAACTAGCGTAACTGAGTATGGCAATCAACTAATTTTAATTAGAGTTATCACACATCATATAACAAAGTATCAAGGAATCTTGAAATAAAGAAAAAATGAAAAGACGTACCCTTTTTTTATAATTGATAAATTGTTAGTTAATATTTAGATAATTTTTTAATCACTAATTACAATCAATATTTCTTATATTGGATGGAAGCAAAGTTAAGAATTTTTAAGTAGTTTAATCTCAAAATTTGGTAGATTAATCTTGAAAACCATTGGTTTTGATTTTGAGTACAACATATTTGATCTTTCATGTGAATTTAATATATATGGTTGAATTTGTTCCAATAGAATGTACACCTTAAAAATATGTTCATCTATTTATTTGTAGTAAATTAATACATAAAGGAAATGATTATAAACACCTTTAATAATATTATCAATGTCATAGGTTATAATGCCCTACTACATGAGTTATTGATCTAAATCACACTTTGAATTCAAAGATACTTCTGATGATCCATTAATTTTACTAGTCTATGTGTGGTTAACTTGTGACTATCATAACCTTAATTAAATTATAATATTATTTATTAAGCCTTATTTAAGTAACTAGGTTATTTTGGGTGACATTTATAGCATAAGTAGAGAACATATATGATCAAGTGGGTAGTTTTCATCATTATATTATGGGTTATAATATTATGTGAGACTTGAGAAGGATTGTCACTTTGAATTGGCTCATTATTATCATGTGAAATCAACTATTTATAACCTATTTTATTTTATGTTCTTCACCTATGCAACTAATTTAATTTTAAGAGGTATTAGAGAAATATCACATGCAATCTAGAAGTAAACAAACATGCCAAATTTTCCTTAGAAGATTAATTTGTAAAGTGCATATCTCATTAATTTAAAAAAAAAAATTAAACATAGAGGGTGGATAAATGACTTAATAAAGCTACTATAATCCTCGTTTGACACATTTTGAAGGAATTATTATAAAACTAAATTATCTCCTAAGGCTACACACCAATGAAGTTTTGAGAGTTATTTCAAATTGTGAATTCAATTTGGAAGTAAGATATAGTAACTAGACCATACCTTACAAATTAGAAAACCTAAAACATATATACATATCTAGCCATATAAATATAGATATAATAGGTAAAAATGGGAGGAGAGTGCTACAAAGATAAATCAAACCTTCATAGCTTGTGCAGGAGCATCTTTGCAAGATTTGAAGACTATTTGAGCAATGAAGGCTCTTAGAAGTGTTTGTAGGTTCTTTGAATGTTTTTGAGTTGTAATAAGGTCTTTCAAGACCATTCATTTTGTTTTGATTAGCCATGTAAGGCTTTGATGCCATTTTGTAGTGTGAACTCCATAGGACCTATTTGGTCAACCATGGTCAAATGACATCCAAATTTCCTAAATGAGGAAAGAAATGTATTTTGGCTTCTATGTGGCCTATTTTTCAGCTTTATTATGTGTCCTAATAAGTTACATAGGCAAAAGTAATAAGTTGTCAAGTTGGATGACAACTTTTGTTGTTAATTTGTTGTCAAATTGTAACTAATCTCCCTCCAATGGCTACCTAATTCATATTTCAGTTGGAGTCGGTTGAGGAGGTTGGATAAACCTTGTTAAAATCCTCGGAGGTTGAGAAAAATGATGATGATGAATTTTGAATGTAAGACAATGATCAGATTTCAATACACTCAGAAATTTCCATAATTTTTTTGTAACAGTGCTTTGTATGTACTCCATGTGTAATATAAATAATTGGTTTGAGTAGGAATACGTGTTGATGATCATTTGGCTTTGATTTTGTACGAAAATATTGGGTAATAAGCGAGATATTTGCATTTTTGTAACAGGAGGTCTGAAAACCCTCCAAAACTAGGGTTTCTAAGGAAATGTCTTCTTAACCGCACATTCCTTTGGCTAAATTGGATCAAAAGTTGAGGAATGGGAGGGGAGAAAATTTAATTTTAGATTCTCTAAGTTTATAAGTGGTCCATTGAACTGTTTGAGTTTGGGATCATGTCCTAGGCTAGGCATCCTTATGTGACTAGCCCGTTTTGACTACTAAAAATTGTGCAGGGGTAAAACTAAGTTAGTTGGACCCTATATGACTGTGGATTTTATGGTTTGGGATTTTTGAAATTTTTTTAATCCATTGGTGTCTTCTGATTAAACCTTTGGAGTGTGGTTTCTTTGTAAAAGTGGCCTAAAAACCCTTTTAGCCCTCTTGTACTAGTAGCGTTTGACCCAGTAAATGCAAGAGTTGGGTTTTGATATTTGGTAGTGTTTCATGAAATCATTGGAGACATCAAAAAGTATCAAGATTATTTGGTATCCTTAGGAGGATTTCTGTGTTTTTCCTTAAAATTTCAAAACAGGTATGCTAGGAGTAGGCGTCTTGTTGATTGCAGTCACCTTGATGGCATCTGTATAAGAAAAAGGGTGATGTTTGGGTTGTAATCATTGTTCTTTGGGTTAGTTAAGTGGTTCTATAGGGTCCACACTTGTTTGAAATGTTGGTTGTGTTATAAACCAAGTCAACCATAGGTGGCGACATGAGAGTTGGTGTCAAGAATAGTCTTGATGTGAGAAGTTGTATCTCCATGAGTTATTCATGGATATTGTGGAACTCTGTTGAGAAAAGGGGGGTGTAGAGGAGTCTTTTTATGTTGTTGTCATGATTGTCCAAGAATCCATGTGGATGCTGATACCTTAGTTGAGGGTCTAGTGGATTGAGTTTGTGTGAGAAGCCTTTGTTCCTTGGGGCTCTACATCATATTCATATTAGAGAAAGTCTGATCATTGGAAGGATGAATTTTGGTGTATGTTAGCAGTGGAGAGCGAAGCAGACGATAACATAATTCCTCCAAAGGGAATGTTCACAGAGGTGGCTAGGAAGTTCCAAGAGATGGAAGAGATGATCAAGTCTAGAGTCAAAGAGCCACTCAAGGCTGAACTAAAGGCAATGAAGAAAGGAAAAGGGCCAAGTGTGGAGACTAGTGAGGAAGGGGAACAAGAGGATGAAGAAGAAGAACCCCAAAGACAGGAGCCAAAGATACTTGCTGATCAGGAGCCATTCATTATTTTTAGTGCAAGGATCTATTGTCCTTTAGTGGAGAAAGACTTATTATTTTGTCAGAAAGTGTAAGAAATGCCAAATTCATATAAACTTGATACATGCAATAGCACAGGAACTACAACCTATTGCAACACCATGGCCTTTTTTCCAATGGGGACTTGACCTTGTGGGTAAAATCCATCCATCATCATTAGGCCTCCATACATTCATTATCACTTCCATTCAATACTTCACAAAATGGATCAAAGTGGTTCCATTAACACAAGTCACCGACAAGAAAACTGCATCTTTTATCCTAAATTATATCATATGCCAGTACAATGTTCCCATCTCCATTGTCATAGATAGTAGTCTTCCATTCAAACAATAGGATGTTTGCGAACTTGGTGAAAAATTCCACATCCAACACCAATTCTCCACCCTATACTATCCACAAGGCAATGGTCAAGTGGAAGCTTCAAACAAAAACAACCTCAAAATCCTAAAGAAAACGGTCAATGATATTGGTCGTGATTGGCATATTCCTCTGAATCTTGCACTATGGGTGCATTGAATTAACATTTGAACGGCTACAAGAGAAACACCATATTTGCTGGTTTATGGAGAAAAATATATCATACCTATTGAGGTTGAGTTACCATCCTTGTGAGTATCACTACACAATTTAATCAATGATGAGGAATACTGAGTCTCATGTCTTTAATAATTGGAATTGTTAGATGAGAAGGGAAAATATTCCTTCAACCACCTTAAAGCATATCAACAATGCATGAGTAGAAACTACAATCATAGAGTCAAGCATAGAGCATTTGAAGTTGGTGATCTTGTTCTCAGAGAAAATCCTCGTAATCAACCAAAAAAGGAAAATAGAGGAAAATTTGAATCAAATTGGCTAGGCCGCTATGTAATTACAATAGTCTTTGGGTCAGGGGCATATTAATTGGCTACTTTATAAGGGAAAACACTCTCAGATCCAATCAATAACATGCATCTCAAGAAGTTCCATACATAGATGTTTAGAGTATCAAGCTCACACATATTTAAAAATAAAATAAAAAACATTTAGAAAAAATGGTGAAAAAAGTACAAAAAGATTCAAAATCAAGAAAATAGTAAAGATAAATCATTTGTTCAAACAATGAAAACCACTTAGGTGGAGCCTTGGACAAGTACGATGGTGAAAAAATGGAAAACAATTTCATGCATAAAGGATTTGCTCTACCATCTTTCAGATTCAATGATCAAATCCTTTCATCCACCCACAATGATTCATACTTGCCATGGCTTGTTATTGATCTATGATTAATCTATGTCCTACAATATCACCATCATACTTAGCACCTACACCTAACTAGGCACAAATTTCCTTGATATGATGAATGTGAGTGGATCTTGAATATCCATGGTTTACATCACTACTTTATTGTAAAATCCCAAAGCATTTGAAAAATATCCTGAAACAATCCAAAAACATATGAAAAAAATCCTAAAATAAAACCAACAACATTGGAAAAATAAATAAATTAGAAAAACTATAAAAATCCAAAAACATGACAAACATGAATTGAAAATATTGTAATAAAATAATTTTTGTTCACACAAACTTTCGATTAGACACAAAAACAAACCAAGCCTGCAAATCAAATACTCAAACAAGACAAACTATCAATTAGTCCGTCGAGTGACCAATGCTCTTGGCATAACATCAAATAAATATCTTAACAAGGATGCACCATTCCTTATAACAAGACATGGTGACACATCTTTGGGCAAGAAGATTATTTGGTTGTTTAACTATTGTTAGTACTATTGTATTTTACCAATTTATATCATGTTCCTATGCTACTCAAGGATATCCACAAGTTATTATAGTGGCTAGGATGGTTCATGGTACCTTTTCTTTGTTTTCAATTTGCAAATTATTTCAATGAAGCTCTGGGGCAAATACTAATGGTTTCTATGTTATTCATATGCATTGATCTTTTAGGATTTGAATTCTTTTTTAGGAAGGATTGGTATCATAGCTCTTGCACTAGTTGGAATTGCTATTGGACATCCAATACTTCATTTTACATTTTAATTCAAGACTCCACTATCATCAAACAACTCCAAATCTTCATTTTCCATCTTGTGTGAGTGCTCAAGATGAGAGTAACATTCATAGCAACAAGATCTTGAAGAGGAGGAGCACAAGGAAGTGCAAAAGGCATTGAAAGCACATGGGGAATTGTTATGTTCATTTAGTTGTTTAGTTTCCTCATTTGTTTATTTTCTAATATTTCTTGATATGTTTAGAAATGGTTTGAGTTTTTTATGCTTATGGTTAGACACATTTTATAAACGAATTCATGATTGATTATCCTTTAACTCCATTTTTATAACATCAATTACTACATGTAAAAATTCTAAAAATTAAACTAAGGAGTAAAACTTGTTTAGTGTGAAGAATAACCTTTAGATGGAGATGAAAGTGTTGATGGGTGCAAAGATTCCTCCTCCTTCATATTTTCAAAGTTGTGGCTCAGATGTTTTAAAACTTTTTCTTTTTTAATTCTTTACCGTTATAATTTTTCTATTTACAATGCATGAAAAATGCATAAATTATGACTCAAGACTGAGAAAATCATGGACATCTTTAATTATGTATCTTTTGTTGTTGTCTTGATGCATGTACATTTGTAACTCTTAGCTTCGCCTCCTAATTTTTCTAAGTGATAGTTTCGTTTGATCAAGTTTTGCAGACCCAGATTCTCTCTTGCGAACGTTTTATCCTTTTGGGATTATCATATGAAATTATTCCTATGGTTTTAAGGGAATTGTTTAACAAACCTTTTCATTTCTTGCAATCTTTTATCCTCATTACATCATTCCTTTGCATATTGTGGAGTGCCGAATATAAAATGATTTTTTTTCTTCTTCTTTGTTTTGTTTTGTTTTTTTGAATTTTATTACATTTTCCTCGAACTTTCCCATAGCCCGATTTGATCTTCTTTCTTGCATTATTCTTGAAGATTGTGGATGGAATTGGTATCTTATTTCTATTATCTAATTGTTGTATTTGCATTAAACTCATTTTTCAGTTTACAAATTTGATTTTAAGGCCTTCTAAACCATTTCTTAAAGGCATTTTAATCTTCTTTGTGTACCACTTGTGTATTTTAGTTCACAAAATGATGAGTCCCATTTTCCATGGAATAAATGTGGAATGTTGTGAAACTTCACAAGAACTTGCCCCCATCGAGATAAATTAGATAGTTTTAGTTCATGCGATAAAATAGATTCAAATCCAATACCTATCAAATACACTCAAATAAAGATTATCTTATCGCTCCACTAATTCAATATTAACCTTCATGAAATCTCAGTTAACTTCTTGATTGTGTGCAAGTGATTCATTCCGTCCATCAAGATATTATAGTAAGTTCAATAATTTGTTAAACTACATATATATGATCTTTCCTCTAATCCAACCAGAGATAGAGCCTTGCAACCAGTCAAGCATCCATAGCCCAAAAAGGTTATGTCTACCAATATTCCCAAACATTGCTCCATTGCTAGTCAAGCATCTATAACCCTGGTAGAGTTGATTGGATAGCCTGATATTTATGGACACATAGACACACATATTCCTTTTGTACTTTTTGTTTTGATATTTCATTGAAGCTCATTTAATCCCATTTTGCAGGCATTGAAGCTTGCTTCCAAGTTGAATACAATAGTGGCAGTGAGGATGATAATTAGGTTTTTCATCTAAAAAAATATTAGCACTACTTATAACATCCCTAAAAGACTCTAATATGGTATAAAATATATAGATTTGTTTAGCTAGTCATCCACTCAGTTAATACTATGAAAAATGTGATCTACTCAACAATCCTGTTCACTTGGCCTTTAATACATATAGATGAAAATCTATTTGTGGCCTAAATTAGCAACTACATACTTCAATTCATGAATAAAAAATCTATTGCCTCAT
The DNA here is from genome assembly GCF_030272615.1 of Cryptomeria japonica. NCBI lineage: Eukaryota > Viridiplantae > Streptophyta > Pinopsida > Cupressales > Cupressaceae > Cryptomeria > Cryptomeria japonica. Next base: position 650,141 of record NW_026728853.1, on the reverse strand, counting down.
TTATTGTGATAAACCTTGATGTAAGCCTATCATTAATGATAATAATTATTCTCCTAGCCTTGGTACTGGTGTGCTCATGTGAGCAGGTTTTGGTGTGATCATGCCTACCAATATTGGACGCATCTATTCTAGCTTCAAAACGACAATACAGATTGACCAACACGCACGTTAGTCACGCATTTTACATCATCGATTTTGCAATTAATGGCTGCTATTGACTAACTTGTCACTAACATGCCGTATGAAAGGTCCATTTTGTTGACAATGCTATTTATCTCACTAGTGGGTAAGGCAATTGGCATTTTTAGGTCCTATTACGTCACAACATCTTCATTGAGTTTTCAAGATGGATTCTAATTTGGTCAAAATGATTGTTGAATGTATTTTAGGGAATGAATTTATGGTATAGGATCAATTTTGACATGGCTTCCCGATTCTTGGTATCTTTACCAAATTTAGGTGAACATGAGGATGACATATCAATCCTATATACTGCGCTACTAAATGATGATTCTATTGGTGGTTTGGATGTAGTTTTGGAAGTAGCCTTGCTAGGCTATGGAGTTCCCATGCCACAAGACATTAAAGCTTTTTGGGTATTAGAGACCCCTATTCAGCTCTATTAATTCCTCAAAGGATTTTGGGATACCACTATAGAAGAACATGGGGAGAAATCACACTGAGCATGCCACATTCTCAAAAAAACCCTAGGTATAATTCTTGACATGTGGTCCCTAGGAAAAAATAAATTCATAATGTGGATTATGCTCTTTGATAGGGCTAACTGATAAATGACCCTTATTCTCAATGAAATTTTGATTTAAATATTTACTGTTAATATCCTGCGACAATGGGTACCTCAATTTTGACATGATCCGTATTTATAAGCTCTTTTGGGGACCACTGGAAATAAATCTTATTTTGGAATTATACTTTACATTTTGCATATTAATTCAAATCTACTTATTTCACCTTCTATAATTCTAGGTGTGAATTACTTGTGTTAATTTGTAACAAGTTAAGCTTTGTTTTTAGATTCAATCACTTACCTTTTAATAACTATGTTTAACAATAGTTAAAATGTTACTATAGATATTTTTACACAACACCTTGAGTATTTATACCTAATGTACCTCATGATAGGTACAAATTTTGTAATGTTTACCACATCTATAATTATGTATAATATATATTATATAATATATAATATATAATATTGGGTGGCTGCAAGAAGTTGAGTCCCACTTTTGGGCAAAAAGTGGAAGTGTTTTATCTGTTTTTCAAATTTTTTGTCGATTGATGTCAAAATTTGATACACTTAGAGATTGAATCTAAAAAGACTTCAGTAATAGAAAATTTAGTGCTCGGAGTCTACATTTCAAATATATAATTTATTTTAATACCCACATCCTAGAAATCCCTTTTTAGTAGGCATGTTTAAAAACCAGTTTTTCAAAATGCCTGTTTCAGGACCATACCACACATGTGTACGACCACCCTTTTTTGATGCAAAAAAATGAATTTTTGCAAATTCTTCTGGGAAATGATACCTAAGACACCAAATAGTAATGAGAATATTTTTTTTTTTTTTTTTTTTGAATATATATTTTTTTATTAATTTTTTACTGACAATAAAGTATATTTTTAAAACATTGGGTGTACGACCACCATAATTTGATGAAAATTTCATATTTTTTAATTTTTTTTTTTAATATTCAAAAGAATTGTATGTAGATTGATGTCATATAATTTATTTTTTTAAAATCCTAAAAACAAAAAAGTTATTAAAGTTTTAGTGAACCTTGGTATTTTACGTTTAGGTTCCACTTTTGATTAATAAATTATACAAAAATAGTAAATATAATCTTATCACTATAAAATTTACATTTATGAAATCAGGACACTAAAAACTCTAATAGGGTTTAATTTCATCAAAAAATTCAATCAGAAAGGCCCTCAAAAAATTAGGCCAAGGTAGGAATCTGATGTCATTTTTTACGTTAGTCATTTTTTTGGAGGTCCAAGCATAGGCTTCGTGGGACCAAGCCTATCTCAAAGAAAAAAAAAATGCTAAGGGTTGTTTCCCACCCCTAATTTTAACAAACGGGCGCTCGTTTTTTAAATTCAAAAAATGAGCGCCCATTTCGCTTTGTACCATTGAAAGCGATACGGGAAGCCGATTATAAAACAGGCACCGGTTTGATTAGATAACGTGCATCCATTTCTGAAAAGATCCATTGGGCCATAATTTGGCCCACAAGCACAAATCCCGATGATTGAATGATTTTTCAATCATTGCCTGACAAGTACGATTTGCAAAGAGAATATTTTGATTAATCATTCTCTTTTTTTGTCTTATTGTCGATTTGGTAAGGAGATCGATTCGAATTCAAAATTTAGTGTAGCCATGGGATCAAATCAACACAAGAAGAGGCAAAGGAAGGCTCTGAGAACTGAGGAGATTGCAACAAATAGGGAGAAGGAGGCAATACGTCAACTAGAGAGAAGATCAAGAATGAGACAAGGAGCTTCAAGTTCCACAATCGTTTCAGAAGAAGAGAAAATCAATGAGACCATAAATACTGACGAAGGAAACACAATAGAACCATTTAATTAAGGTGCATCTTCTAATCCATTATAGGATACATGTATGTCATCACAACCCTGTGTTTTTTCTCATGAAGAAATTGGTGATTTAGTAGAAGCAGGTTACTTATTAAATCAAAGGCCAATTGAAAATCAAACCCCAAATGAAATTAGAACTTAAGTTGAAACTGAAATTGAAATCCAAATTGAAACCCCAAATGAAACTAGATCTCAACATGAAACTAAAATTGAAACCGAATTTGAAACTCCAAATGAAATTGAAAATCCACCTGCAACTAAAACCAATAATGTGTATGTCGACATGGAAACACCAATAGAAAATGAAACATGTTTGAATGATAATCAAATGAATGAAAATTTTGAAATTAAAAGTGATGTACTAGACAACCTTCCTGGCTTGGTTTCATGGAGACAGATTAGGACACATGCAAATAGATTATTTAGACATTTTTTTTATAAGAAGAAATTTGGGTTTCAATGTCAATTAATGGTACAACTAATTAAAATGACTAAAATGTGAAAAGTGATGAAGAAGTTAGGCTTTTATGTCAAACCCAAGAAGAAAGACGAGTCTTTAAAATAGGTTGTATCGACTGTTGCTAGCGCCTTTGATACAATCGGAAAGAAAAGTCGTTCTAAAAATAAAAAAGTAGCATGACGGGAAATAACAATAGCTTTAGTAAGCCAAACAACTTCTAATAAAAGAATGATGAGTAACATAAGTGGATATCTTAATATTCATCGTAAAACTTTGTCAAGAGCTGTAAAAAGAAGAGTTAATTTTGAAAGTGATCTGGCAAACAAATTGTGGACTTTTAGTGGTAGACTATCAAGGTCTGATATGAAACTTACTAGTGAAGTAAAAAATTTGATCAAAAAATTCTAGCACGATAATACGAGAGTATCACGTAATGTTAGAGATGTTCTTAAATTAAGAGTTGGGTCAAAAATTCGCGATCCACATCCAAAACACCTATTGGACATGAATCAAACTGAATTGTACAATTTATTTTTGGATGATAAGGTGTTGACTATTAACTTTTGTCAAAGGTCTTTTGAAAAGTGTAAACCTTGGTATGTTCGAATTAACAAGGAAAGAGTCACATGTTGCAAAACTCATGTTCAATTTCGCTACCATTATGATGTATTTCGATATATACGTGTTACCATGCATAGTAATGGAATGTTCCAAGAATGTGGTATAAATATACCACCTGAAACTATAAAGGAGTTTATATCAAGTTTGTTTTGCAACCCACTAAATGAGCAAAATTTTCTTTTCAATGCATGTGTTTTCGGTGTATGTGATATATGTGGCAATCTTGCATTGTTGGATGAATGTTTGCATGAAAATCTTTCAAATGATTTTGGACAAGAATTAGTTGATGTTAAAAGATTTAAAACTGTTGAGTTTCCATTGAAGGATGGAAAGGTTGGAAGACGATGCAATCTAATCACTTAAAATGTTAGTGTTCATGCATTTTGAGTGTGTTTAACATATTTAGGTATGATGATACGCTTAAATTATTCAGTGCAAGTATCAATTTTTGTCCATATTGTCTATAGGCATACACCAGATAGTACATAGGAGGATCACAAAATTTTGAGAGAGTACCATTTCTATATGAGTGATAATAAATTACACTCATCTGAGTTTGTCCAGTATTGCTTCAATTCCTTTTTTCAAAATTTGAGGGAGAGATAAATTCAGATGACACAACATCTAATATGGTCTGATAATTGCATAGGGCAATTCAAGAATGCTAGAATGTTTTATTGGTTGAGTAGGATTCATAAGAAAACTAATATCGAACACATGTGGAGTTGTTTTGAGGCTGGACATGGGAAAGGAGAACATGGCGGTGCCAGTGCATGTGTTAAGAGAGCCCTTTCCAAAGAGCAACTCAAATTCAAGGAAAAGGCTAAGTTTAAAAATGCAAGTGTAATTGTGGATTGGTATAGTTCAACTTTATCCACAGGATCAATTCAGAACTCTACAATTAGATGTTTCTTCTGTCTAGTTAAAGAGGAGAATATCCTTCCAAGATATGATTGTGATACAATCAATGGGTCAGCTAGATGGCATTAATTTAAGAGTTCTAATTCTAACACTTGGACTATATGGACTAGAGAGATTGCATGTTTTTGTCAATTTTGTGTTGCAAGTGAATGGGAAGAATGCGAGAATATGGAATGGGTCGAAGAATGGCAACACAAATCCTCAACACCTAGTGAGACACAATATCAAGATGTTAGAAGAAATGAAGACCCAGGTCATGCATTTTTATCAGAAGATTATGATCTTGTTTCAGACCTCATACAACTTGGTAATTTAATTCAATTTCTTGTTTATAACTTTAAATTATACATTTTTATGTATTGTCATATAATTTATGATTGTATTTGAATTATAAATTCTAACAAGTTTTATTTCTACATGTACTTAAATTTGTTTTCTAGGACATGTGTATGCTGTTGTTGCACCTGAGGATAATGATGTGTAGGTTGAGTATTGGCTAGCTAGACGTGTAGAACCTAAGAAAAAGTTGATATGTGATCAAGTAGATGATGATGGTTTTCAGTATCTAGTTGGGTCTGTTGTGGTAGTTGGTACATGACTACGCAAATACTGAACAAGAAGGAATGGCTTACCAGCTTATGAAGATTACCAATCAGAAAAGAAGATTATACACTATTCTCATCTGGTGGTGGAAACAAACATCAAATTAGAAAGATACAAAGGTAGACCTGCTAATAAGGTGGACAATTTCAGTAGAAGAGCATGAGACAATCATAGATGCATTGTAGAAGAGAGAGGATGTAGATGGTACGTTAGGTTGAATCAAATTTATATGCATGTAAGTTTGTGTTACTTGTGTGAACTCTTTTATATTTAATCACGATAATTGTTTTTCTTTGTCCCTTTAACACTATATTTGTCTACATTTGATACAATTTTGGTTTTATAAACAACATTGTATTAGTTATCTTCTTCTTAATGTTATTTTGTGCACATTGTAATTGTGTTACAATCATTCTAAATTTTTACGATATATTTATTTTATCGCAATCTCTTCATAGATTAACTGTAAGTTCTTGATTTTATTATTATCTTAAGAATAGGATGTTATTGTAAATTGGGATAATTATTTTATTGAATTATAAACTGTTGCACTATAAGATGATCAACCACAATGTTAAAATATAAAGTCATAAATAGATCATATATAATTACTAGAGGGCACCAAATCACAAAACAACATCAAATATATATAATCACTAAAGGGTGTGAAATCACATAACAAGACCTGATATCATAATAGCAATGAAATGACATAATAAAAAGTCCTATATATAATCACATAACAATTCCTGATGACATAATAACAAGTCTTCAAAAAATAATAATAAGGAAATTACATTAGAACAAGTCCAAATAACATAATAACAAAACAACATCACATATATAATCACTAGAGTGTGCCAAATCACATAACACGACCTGATATTATAATAGAAATGAAATGACATAATAAAAAGTCCTATATATAATCACATAACAACAAGTCCTATATATAATCACATAATAACAAGTCCCAGGATAACATAACAAGTGTCATCATAAAAAGTCCATAATACAATAACATGGCATGATCTAATATATATAATCTAAGAACTCTTGTGCATCTCATCTGCAGTCCTCTTCACTCCATGTAAATGTGGTTGAGATAAATCATCCTGCTGCATGTGGTTCTGAGATGCCCCATCCCGTGTGTGTACAGTATTAGTGTCTCCACCCTCTTGTGCACTATCAGTGTCTCCACCCTCCTATACATTATTAAAAGATTTTACATGAGAAGAAGATTTAACATGAGAAGAAGTTACTTGCATAATTCACTTATAAAGTAATTAAATACTAAAACTTTAAAATAAATTACCATACAACCATGCTCTACAATGCCTCACTAGTATGTGGAGGTCCACTATCATGAACAAGAAAAGTTGTTGTAGTCAATTCCTGCAAAAGAAAACATTGTACATAAATTTTTATAATCCCTATAAAAGCCAGGTACACAGTATAAAAAAATTAGAAATTATTTGTCTAATCATCACAACAAATGACAATGTCGATGGTTGCATCTAGCTCAATCTTATAGCCATACCAATACTGGTAATGGTATCGACTTGAACAACATATATAAAGCATGAATCAAACTTGTATATATACATAAATTATAAAGTATATATATAGACTACAAGTTTATCGCCAAAAAAACATACTTGTGATGCAGGCAAAGTAATTGATGGGTGAAGGCATACATGTGATGCACCATCAAACAATCCAGAAGCCTTCAATTGCAAAAAATAACGAACATGAATCAAAGTTGTACATAAATTAGTAAGCATATAAACACTTCAAATTAATGGATGAAAAACATAGTAGTGGTATATGAGGCTAAGCCTTAGCAGTCCACGGGTCACGTGAAGAACTACCCACCTCAGTGCTACATGAAGCACCCTACAAAATTAAGAAAACATATCATACACATCATTACATTAAAATTTTTATTGTTTATTTTAAATGTACATATCAATCCAATGTATCTAGATGAAAGTGCATACCATAAATGGGGCACCAACATCTCTAGGTATCGAGGTAACATGATGTTAGTTCCTCAATGACGTGGTATGATCCATTCTCTGTTCAGAAAAAATTGACTCATGTTATGGTTCATATGTGTATATATAAGGAATTTAATATTGCACTGTAAATTATATAAACAAATTTGTACCTCTATAGGTTGATCATCGTTTGCCCATAGGAGATCAACATATGAAGAGATGATATCAACATGTGTAGCCTCCTTGACATCATCATAACCACCATGGGAAGCATCAACATCATCAAAATCACCATCTCCTATAATTGTAGCCTCACTCTGTGGACCCATACATACATCGTCACAGCTCGTGCAAACATGTGCTAAGCTGGGGGCAACCCTCACCTTGTGCAACTATTGCACCAAATTTCCCGATAGGGCACTGAATGAGCCAAGAGTAGAATCCACTGCTCGATGATGGGCAGGTGCTGGAACAATTGGTGATGGAAGAGGAACCAATGGATCATCGCGCACACGGTTTCTAACCTTGTCTCTCAATTTGGATCCCGACCTATCCTGGCACATGCCTCTCCCTACCCCCTAAAATGATCTAATATCAAAGTAATTGGGCTTTTTACCCAATTCAAATTCGTCCCATAATTTCTTCAAAAAATACATCAAAATGTCATGTTCGGAGTGTGGTGGATGGTCCAACACCGCTGCCAAAAGTTTCTAGCTATGCCTGGGTGCCTACACCATTGAATTGAGATACATGGCTTCTTCAGATCTATCTATTCACCCATCTTAGGGTTCACAAAATATTGTTTCAAATCCATTTTTGTTATTTTTAATTCATTAACTTGTTTGTATGTAGGCCATCAGCCTAAAATGCACGCAATCCCTCCTGCCAACTACGATAGCTATCCAACTTGCTATATAAAGCTTGTATAGACTGTACAATCCCTTGCATACTATCTGCAAGGCGTAACAATTGTGGAGGTGGATGAGGCTCATGTTTAATGGTATGGATATCTCTAATCAAAGAATCAATATTTGTCCTAATGGTCTGCCTCAACTGATTGGGTGGAGGTGGAGGTGGAGGTGGAGGGGGCGCTAGACCTAATAGCTCATCTATCTCAAACTCATCCATTCTGTAAAAATAATCTGTATATATATACAAACATGAAAATTTATGATTACTATTTAATTTACATTTCACCTTCCAAAAAAAATTATAATTAAATACAATTTACCAACATAAATATAAAAAAAGGAAACACACATAGATCTATAATATTATTAATAGGTGGGTCTATTTTAATAATAAGGATCATTTAAGAAATATTATCCACCTAAATCAAAGTATAAGAAATATTCTACAAAATAAAACATCATAATGCCCATGCAACTCAAACAATAATTTTTAACATCTAAAGATGCATTAGTATAAGTTCCATCAAAATCATAAAAATAATCATGAGAGAGAGAGAGAATAGATAATGAATAAAATGACTCCACTGATTTAGATAATGAATAATCATCTCCTCTAGACTCTGCTGAGGGCTCATTCTCGATTAAGGATTTTTTTTAGTTGGCATTTTGGGCCATCATGGTGCATTTGTATATTTGCTATAGAGAGATGGATGATTACAATACCTCTGATAGTTGTACTTTGGGACCCATAATAGTTGACCCTCTTGTTATGAGAGGCTTCTAATCATAGTATAATAGTAGCGTTGTGTAGTTCATCTTTTCAAAGAAGGTAACTTCCATGGAATTACAATTTAGTACCCTTGCAATATTTAACCATTATCATCAATTAGGCTACCACTTTATATTTTCAACTTGATAGGATTCAATTCAACTACTCTATTTTGGTTTTAACTAAATTCATTAAAGTCATAAGTTATATGTATGAACTTGTCAATACATGTACTACTTTGTTGTGTTCTTCGCTAGAATCATGGGATGATTTAGTGATTGCAACTATTAGTACTACACTAAGTTGAAGCTTGAGTAAATAGTAGGTTCCCTACTCTTGGAGGAGTTAAAACAAAAAAAAACTCTATTTTTTTAATATTCAATTTTATATTGGTATTTTCTTGTTCAAAGTCGCAACCCACAAAATGTGATTCCAATATTGATCTATATTTGATTCTTATTTTTATTAAATCTGCCAGTAGTGTGATTTATTGTCTTGTTAACTTAAATGAAGCTATGTAAATTTAAAGCCTCGTAACTTTTGATAGAGAGGATGTTTTTTCATGCTTCACGTGGCATTGAAAAGGTGGTTCATAAATCTTCATAGATCACACAATTATTGTCTAGAATATTCCCTCGTATTTTATATTTTATTTTTTGTGATTTCACATTGTAGTCATTTACTTGGTCACCTTGGCACTTGAAAATGACCGTCTTACATGAGATAAATTTGTTTGATATATTTTATATGTATTGATTTTATTGATCTTTTAAATTTTTATTTGAGTAGGTATCATAGGTTTCTCTATTCATCCTTTTGTGGTAAAATTAGATTGGGATCATTATGATTCTTTTGTAAAATGATATCTTGATAAGTTTTAGGTGGTGTAATCATTTTCCTTTTATGTATGGACTCATACCTAAACTAGAAACACTAGAAATTATATAATCTTGGTGTAACAACATTAACTCATGTAGGAGTGATTTGATCTAGTATCAAGATCATGATTCTATGTGTATTACATTGGATATTGATTTCCCCCACTCACTTTGGAATAGACTTTAGGAGATCCATGGAGACCCTCATATCTCTCCATTGCTAGAGGATCCTATTGTAGATTGTTTCATTCCCTTTGTAGAAGAAGATCACATACCCTTCAATGGTGATACTTAAGAGGAAATTTATTATATCATAGGTCTTTCATGTTTTGACAATTTAGAGGCTTGTCTCATTCTTCAAGTACTCATCCTATCAAGACCTAATATCCATCTTAAAAGTTTTTTATTATTTTAGATTATTATCACCAATTCCATAAACCGAATTGATTTAGTCTAGCATGGCATTAATCACCTTCTAAACATGGCCACTTGGGATTCATATCTTTTGAATATACTATCCTTGTTTGAGGAGTTTAGAATTAGATATGTTAAATATTATTTTGAGGATATTGATATCCTCTTTCATGATAGCTATGCCATCATTGGAAACCCATCATATTATCTTTGGTGCTCATTCTACTTCGATCCTCATAAGATTATTTATCATCATTTTGTTCCAACATGTGAATATTTGCGAAGTTTGTAGAGACACAAGTCTATTTAGATTTGAATTTCGTATTGACCCAACTTATTAGAATGGCATTTCCAGTCACCAATGTATTTATTTCTTCCTAAAGGAAAAAAAATGTTGTTTGCAAGTAATGGATCATGTTTTTTCTTCAATCTTTCATCATTAGCATGTGACCTACTGATTTATGGGGAGTTTTGTATTCTCATTTTATCTCTCTTATTAGGGCGGTATTTACTATAAAAAGGAGGCATTGGTTATTAGAGGAAGATAAAAGGATAAAGAAAAGAGAAAAAATAAGAAAAAGGACGTGTTATCATGTTTGAAAATATATAGTATATCTTTAGAGATTGGGCTAAGTTAGGAAGTAGTGAGGATTAATAGTGATAGTTAGAGTATTATCAAATTTAAGAACCCTATTTTTCACACACAAAAAAAAACATTCATATTCATTATCATTTTAAAGTTCAATTTAAACATAAATTAAACATCTAACTTTTACAAAAGATTCCTATAATTATATAAACATTTAGAAATATAAATTTAAACATTCAAACTTTTATGAATGATTAAAATAGAGAGAGAGAGAGGGAGAGTAGGTAATTTTAGATACAACAAGTTATAGAGAGAATAGATAATTTGAGAGATAGAGAGTAGGTAATGATAGAGAGAGGGTAATGTGTGAAAGAGAGAGAGGGGGGTAATGTGTGTGTGTGTGTGTGTGAGAGAGAGAGGGGGTAATGTGTGTGTGTGTGTGTGTGAGAGAGAGAGAGAGAGAGAGAGAGAGAGAGAGTTAGAGTTTTGTATTCTTGTTTTATCTCTCTTATTAGGGGGGTATTTACTATAAAAAGGAGGCATTGGTTATTAGAGGAAGATAAAAGGATAAAACAAAGAGAAAAAATAAGAAAAAGGATGTGTTATCATGTTTGTAAATATATAGTATATCTTTAGAGATTGGGCTAAGTTAGGAAGTAGTGAGGATTAATAGTGATAGTTAGAGTATTATCAAATTAAAGAACCCTATTTTTCACACACACACAAAAAACCATTCATATTCATTCATTTTTAAAGTTCAGTTTAAATATAAATTAAACATCTAACTTTTACAAAAGAATCCTATAATTAAATACAACATTTAGAAATATAAATTTAAACATTCAAACTTTTATGAATGATTAAAATAGAGAGAGAGGGAGAGTAGGTAATTTGAGATACAACGAGTTAGAGAGAGAATAGATAATTTGAGAGATAGAGAGTAGGTAATGATAGAGAGAGGGTAATGTGTGAAAGAGAGAGAGGGGGGTAATGTGTGTGTGTGTGTGAGAGAGAGAGAGGGGGTAATGTGTGTGTGTGAGAGAGAGAGGGGATAATGAGAGAGAGAGAGAGAGAGAGAGAGAGAGAGAGAGAGAGAGAGAGAGAGAGAGAGCGTAATAACATAGATGGTAACGTGTACGTGTGTGTGAGAGAAGGGGGGTTTATTGTTGATTTTCATCTAGGGTTTATTGTTTGTTAATTTTTTAGGGTTTGGTGTTCCTTTATTTTCTAGGGTTTATTGATCATTTTTTCTATCTGGGATTTAGTGTTCATTTTTCTGTTCAGGGTTTATTGTCTATCTCTCCTACTATCCCTAACACCTTGTACACTTATTTATAACCAAATCTCTCCTCCTATGTATCATACTTATATATGAGCTCTCTCTGTCTCTCTCTCTCTGGTTGCAAGGTGTGCACCATTGGTGTCCTTGTGTTGTGCAACACAGTGACTGGGTTTGTGAGATGGCTTAAATGTATCCCGTGGATTCTAGGAGTCTAGTGGTTGTATTGGGCATTAACAAGTCAAAATTTTGGTGCAAAAGAAACCACACTTGTAACAAGTGGTATTAGAGCTTGGTCATAGGTTCAAACGTAGCGCTCAGGTTTGTGACATGGATTAAGTACCTCCTGTGGATTCTATAAGTCTAGTGGTTGTATTAGGCATTAACAGGTTAATCTTTTGGTGCAACGACAACCACACTTGTAACATCTCCTCCCATCCCTCCCTCCCTAGATCCCTTTCCCCTTCTATATTCCTCCTCCCACCTCCATTTTCCAAACCCCCCCTCTCTGTCTCTGTATCTCTCTCTGTCTCTGTCTCTGTCTCTCTCTTTCCCACCCTGTCAAGCCCGTTCCCCTTATGGAATCCTCTCTCTATCTCTCGAGATCCCTTTCCCCTTCTCTCTCTATCTATCACTCTGCCCTATCCCTTTCCAAAGCCTCCCTCTCTCTCTCTCTTTCCCACCCTCCCTCCCTCTCTGACCCTCTCTCTCTCACCCCCTCTCCTTCTATCCCTCTCTCCCTCTCTCTTTTTTGATACTTCTATCTCCTTCCCTCTCCCCTCTCCCCCTCTCCCCCCCCCTCTCTCTCCCTATCTCCCCATTCTCCTTTGAAGAGAGATCTAGCTAAGGATCTATTGAGTATTTTTAGGTACTAAATTCTATGATGCACATTCTATTGTTTATTGGTGTAGTTCGACAATGGCACATAGAGGGGCACTTGATTCAGTAGTGCACAAATTCTTTTGGTTGGTTGAGGAGGGCACAATATGACATAAATTGAATTGGAAAACAATCAAAGATTCTTCAAAGATGTATTCATTTTGAATCTTAGATGCAAGTACATGGACCATTTGGACACAAGAGTTGGCTTGTTTTTATTAGAGTTGTATTTAGGGGGATTAGGATCAATGTGACTCAAGTGAGTGGGTGGATACATGGGTTCCATCGTATCGAACTCCGTTATCTCAAACAATATCCATGCCAAATAATGACATGGAAAGTTTAGTTGAGTACGACTATCTTTTAGATCTTCTACAATGAGGACATGTTTTTTCAGCTAGTACACTATAGGGGAATGAAGAGAGAACATACTATTAGTTGGAACGATGTGGACAAGGAAAGAAAAAGCTAACACAACTAATGATAGATGATGATGGGTTCATGTATCCTATAGGTTCAATTGTTATTGCAGGAACTTGGTTGCGAACATACATGATTATAAATAATGGCATACTTGCATCTGAAGACTACAAGAAACACAAAACCATTCTCATGTATTCACACCTTGTTATAGAAACAAATTTTTTGTTGTTGAAGAATCATGCCAAACCAAAGATAAAAGAACTATGGATAGTTAGTATTGCTGATCATGAAGCAATATTGGATACTCTTAAGAAAAGAGATGACCCTTCAAGCACACTTGAATAGCATATCTATCTCATACCAATTGACTCTAAGGAATGGAAGGTACAATGAATTGTTAACACTAATATCCTATACTTCTTAGTTATCTGGGTAATTAAAATAATATTTCCTTGCAAGAAATTATAATGTTGACACTTTATGATTACGACATTTACAAGACTTGTACCAAATCACAAAGCTTAATAGACCCATAATGACCAAAACACCAACTTTTGATCTACAAAACAATTTTGAAACAAAAAACAAATAAATATATTGTATATTTATTGTGCTCTTCAATACATTTTAAATGCTTATTCATTTGCAAAAACTGAAATTCAAAAGTGAAAATTATGTCCTTTTGAAGAAAAGCATCAAATAGTTTTAACATGAAATGTATATCAAAAAAAAGAATTTTTTATCAAGATTAACATGGATGTAAAGTATTCCTCTTCAACTTTATAATAAAATCTTGTTTTTAAAAAATGGACTTTTCGATCATAAGTTATAAATTTTTGAAAAAAATGATCAAATTTAACCTATAATGATGATCCCCTTAGAAAAAAAAAAAGCTAAAAAACTAAATTCATCTAAAATGAAATTTTTAATATGAAAATAGGGGTTTTTGGGCATTTTAAATGTAATGGAAGCATTCATTTGGGATAAAAATGCTCCAATAAGAAGATATTCATGAGATCTAAGCTTCAAATCCATGTTTTCAATGTGTCATATGGTAGCAAAATTAAGTGAGAAAATGCCAAACCTAACTCTCTCAATCCTCCCAAATTCATTGAGTTAGCTGAAAGTTCCAACACAATAGACAAAATAGCTACACTTACCAAATATTACTAAAACTACATATGCAAATATGATTTAAATATATTTGAAAATCCTTTTTGATTCTCAAGATCACATGGCAATACAAGATAAGAGCATGTAAGTGTTCTTAAGATCATACAAAAAGTCCTAATCTCTTAATAACAAATAATCCAAGTATTGAAAACTCTCCAAAGTAAAGTTTGATACCATGTTACAAATCTAAAATAGATGCATAACCAAGATCTTTCTATGAGAGAGACAAACTATAAAACTATAAATGAAATAAAGCAATTATAGACCCATGATTCCAAGAGGTGTGTAAATATTAAGATGAAAATATTTCATTAAGAGCTCAAAGAGATTCCATAGAAGAATTACTATATGAGTCAAAGTACATGAGTGCCAACTTTTATAAGAGCATCACAATATGCAAAAAAATGGCAAATTTAAACTAGTTAGTTCAATTTTATATAGAACTAAGGAGAGCATGAAGGTGGAAAATCCAACCAATAACGTGTGACCACCAAGTAGTCCAAAAATATCAAAAGCTTCACCATTTAAGGAATGGTTTTCCCTTTAAAGATGGGAACACCACCTATTATGGAAGGGAAGACCTCATTATCGTATCCTAGTCAAACTCACATTATGAATCTAAGAAATATTAATTATAGTATAGGAAAAACCTAGGACTAAGGGAAAAGTAAATAACCCACTAGGATAATGAATACGTAGACTAACACTCCTTATTCCTATTAGTTAATATTTTCTCACTTAATCCACCTCTTAATCCTCATGTTTTTTCCCTTCTCTAATACACATGAAGATAAAATACTCTTCATAGTAGATTGGAAACTAACTAATTTAAATTATTTTTTCTACCCTTTTACTTAGTGTATGAAATAATAAACTCATGCTTATTATTGTAATAGAGGGAAAATACAAAGAAATTTTGTAAACGAGCTCTACATTAGATGATCTTTTCAATATTAGCTCTAATGTTATTCTACTTTTTTAAAATTAATTCCTATTGTTTCAAGATAAAATATTTGACTAACCTAGGAAAATTCATTAAACTATTAAAATAAAATTAACTAGCTAGAATAAAGAGTTGAAATTAAACGAGTATTCTTTACTACTACTAGAAATGAGATCAGAAAAAAACAACACTAAAATGGAAAAGAGTGAAGAGAGAGGAACTTGGGATCAAAGGTAGAAACTATATAGCTTGAATGCATATGTGGCATGTGAATTTCAATATGACACATTGTTTATATATGATTTTTTAATAAGATCTATAAACAACTTGTCCGGGTTTCAAAATTCAACTTCAAGCTAAACTTAGGTAAAAAAAGTAGTAGCTTCCAAGGATGATAAAGATATACAAATATAGTTTAAAATAATATATAAATAAAACTAAATCAAACAAAAAAGGGGAAGAAAATAACAAATCCAATTCGAGGTGAAGAGCCAATAAGAAAGACCTAAAATCTAGAATAGATGAAGGTTTTGGTCTACAAAAGAGTTTTCTATTAATGGTTAAGGCCACCCTTTAGTTTTTTTAACTTCAATGATCATTGGGATGAAGAAATATTAAGAAAGTGTGCTCTCCTATCTTATATGTGTCTAGGACTTGACAAAGAAATAAAAAATTCAAGTAATCTAAACTGAAATGTAAAATGTTGGCCTTGATAATGAGATCATGTGAACAAAAGATAACAATACAAACGACATACAATTTATCAAATAAAAAATATGTGAAGCAACAACAAATAAGTATATCAAAATCATCTATCAATCTTAGTAAGATCAATGCAACAAAGCCTACTATTTGAATATGCTTCTAAGCTCCTCAAGAGTGTAATATAATGTTGGAGCCTTCACAAACTCTTCAAAAAAATATTTTAGACTTTATAAAGCAGTGGTAACAATCATCTAGAGTTCTATTGAGAGTAATAGCTTGATATAATGTGAGGTTGTATGACATAGAATAAGTATGGATAAAAATAAATGAAATAGAGGAAGATAAGGGACATGTGAAACCATTCAAATTAACTCTAGTGTGGTTACCAATGACTTGAGCATGTAAAAAATAATAAAATTCTAAAAAATTACATAATCTTGAACTACATAGACATGCCAGTCCATTGCATGTATGTTTATTTGTCACATTAGTGTCCAAATCGTTGAATCTTAACAAAGGGTTAAAAGAATAGGAAATGCCAAGTTTAATAAAATTGTAGGATTAGTTTTGAGAAAAATCATCATGGGTAGAAAAAGGACAAATTAAAGGTTAAATTGGATCTTGAAACATAGTAGGGGAGATAAACACTAAAGTGATCTAGGAACATAATGTAAAATTATAAGGGTATACAATTGTTTTTCATTATAGTTATACAAGGTCTCCTTTCCCAATCTACCATTTTTACTTCCCTCTCTCAATTGATAGATTCTTGATACTGTTCTCCATTAGGCACCTATCTTCAGTTTTCCTCAACTACATAGAATCCATGCTTCGTACCCTAAACCCTAAAAATATGAAAAAAAATCCTCTAATATTTTTAGGATTGATGACAATTTTATTTTTATTGCTTCACATCGCCTCTTGGTTATGCAAGATACAACATAAAACAACATCCTATCTCATCTGTCCAATGCAACATTGTTTTCTTTTTTCCTTCTTCTTTGTAACAACCCACATCTATCTTCTTCCTCGTCTTGAAACCTCCCAAATTCCTACCTGCAACTAATTTTAAGCACCAAAATAGGCCTCTCTCTATCTAAGACAACATCTCTTGAAAAAATATTCGTAAATAATTCCCTAAAATTATATTGAGCACACAAAGTACCCACGAACAATATGGATGACACCATATTTCACATTGTAAGTAAATCTTGGACCATGAAAATATCCTCGGGGTCACACAAATCATCTCCACACATGTAAAGCACCATAAATGAATTTGAATATTAGTAGGGAAGTATACAAAAATATAACACACAATAACACACAATAAATTCTAGGTGAACTAAACACAAGTTGAATTCATCCTATGATCTCATGTGATCCTTCCCTACATATGAAAAGATACATAGATCTTATCACTAGGGTAAAAATGACTAGCTAAGAATAAACACAATTAATATTATGTTGGATGGATCCCTAAACAAGTGGTTGAATTCGAAATTTGAAATCATGGTGGCAAATGTATGAAAGTATATGGTTAAAAACTACTACAACAAAAATGTCACTCTTCGTCTTGCTTAGTACTCATTTTAAAAGCTAAATACAATTTCATGTAAATGTGAACATGGTTTGATGAATAGTCCTCATTTACATCAACATATTTGTAACAATTATTTGCATTAATATAATAATGTTATTAAGGATGTAACTAATGATGACCATCTTGAATAGTTTAAAGAAAAATTATTTAGAAAATTTATTAAGCAATTCAATTAATTTATTAAGAACACATATGTTGTAGTAGTATAAATTTTGGGGCACAATCTTACTTGTTTCCTTCTAACTAATCTAAGGGATATATCTAACCTTGCACGATAGAGTAACCAATATTCTATTGATAGCTGGATAAAACTTGAACATCTAATTCAATGTCATATAGATAGAAAGATAATTTAGGTGTATGATAAACATATAGATTTTTTGAAAATGAAAACCTTTATTGTGATTATTAATCATAATAGAACATATTATAAACACACATTATAATATATTACTATGTGACAAAGATCTTCCTTACTACTTACTATAGATTTACAAATTATTTCTATTTTTCTTATTTAAGATGTGAATGACAAAAAAATACATTTAATAATTCATATTATTCATATAAATTCTCTCCTATACTATATATCATATCTTTTAAAAATATTCTAAAGCCTCATAAACTCATTTTTTATATATATTTGTGTCTATTTATATTTTTATAACATGTCATTTATCATGTTTTCATTTGACCTGTACCATTTAAATATCCTTGTCATCAACACATTAATTATAGCTCTTTATTAACTTGCACTCTTTAGTATAGCGTTTACCATGTTTTCATTCGTCCTTTACTAAGATGTTTAGCATATTGATCAATCAACTACCCTCTCAATTGTAAAGAGCATTTATTCAACCAATGGAACGATTATGAAAATGAAGGTGAAGTAATGAACGTGAAATGGCGAGAGGAAGGAATTGTAGAAAACAGAAGTTCTGTTGTGTGGCGTGACTAGAATAGAAGAGGACTGAAAACGGCTTTCAATCAATGTCCTTATGCTGAAATCGCCACAGGAGAAGCGACACCATATTTTTTGTTGAGTAGTGGTGGTTGTGGAGCGCATGGAGAATCGTCACAGGTGGGGCTGGAAACTGACTGCTCCACATTATTCTCTGCTAAAGCAAATTTTTTGTGTACTCGTGATGGTGGTGGAGCACATGGAGAATGGCCACAGGTGGGGCTGGAAACATCTTCTTTCTTCATATTCTTAAGTGTATTATTATCTGACGGTGGTGGTGGAGGAGCGCATGGAGAACTGCCACAGGGGGGGCTTGAAACAGCTGACTGCTTCATATTTGTATGCTCTGATACAACAAATTCTTTGTTGAGCAATGGTGGTGGTGGAGAGCATGGAGAACTGCCACAGGTGGGATTTGAAACAGCTGACTGCTTCGTATTGTTGTTTGAAGGAATTGGGAGGTTGTGTCGAGCGGATACATGAGCCATACAAATAAGGGAAAGCACAGCGAACATTGTGTTCATTTTCATGCGCAACAAACTTGCCATGTTTAGGGTTGAGAGTGTATATTAGCTCAGATGCAGAGAAAAATCTTAATAACCAGATTAGGGTTGTAACCGAAGATTGAGATTGGTTCCAATGCATCACCGCCACCCATTAATAGGGGGAAAATAACTTCCAAACAATTTCTTCCAAGATGTTCAAAGTCGTATGGCGTATTGGAAACGAAGAAATTGGCAAATTATGTATTAGTTTACTATATTTTTTTTCTTAAACGTGTAGCTAATTTTTCTCAACAACAGTTAATTTTCTTCATTTCATATACTGCCTGCTATTCAAACTAGAAGCTTTGACCGAGTAACCCTTACATTTTATTAAAATACTAAGGAAATAAACATCGTGAATTATATGAGATCTAGTGTTAAACATGAAACAATCTCTTTATTTGAAACAAATAGTTTAATCTCAAATTTTGGTCGATTCATCTTGAAAACTATGGGTTTTGATTTTGGGTACAACATATTTGATCTTTCATGTAATTATAATCTATATTGTATGAATTTGTTCCAATAGAATGTACACCTTAAAAATATGTTCATCTATTTCTTTGTAGTAAATGAATACACAAAGGCAATGATTATAAGCACATTTAATAATATTAGCAAGGTCATAGGTTATCATGCCCTATTATACGAGCCATTGATCTAAATGGTACATTGAATTCAAACGATTTATTATATTTTGTTTATTATTGTAAAAACTTTTTAAGCTGACTTGGCAAGTTGTGAAATGACTCTTATATATAAGAGAGATCATTGTAGACATTTTGTAAGAGAAAAAAAAAGATATAAGGCAGACCTATTATGCGAAATATAGGTTAAAGGTTTTATGTAAAGAACAGAGCAGAAACTGGTACTGGATCTAGCATTATAGATGCTATTGTAAAGCAGTACAAGATACTATATTTGTATAATCCACATTGTAAGTCAGTGAGACTTCCCATTGAGCAGTGAGCTCTAGGCAATTGGCCTTCCTGCATGTGCAGGCCTGTCTTGTAAGTAATATTCTCTCATTGGCCAGTAAGTGAATATTGTGGGTCACAAATCCACTGAGGTTTTTCCCACACCGGGTTTCCTTGTTAAATCCTTGTGTCATGGTGTGATTTTCATGTGGATGCTTTTAATTCTGTTTATTGCACTATTTCTTGCATACTGGTACACTGTTATAATATGTTCTACATGTTTTAAGTTAATAAATTCAATTCACTGGTCAGATACTGAGTCACCCCCCCATCTCAGTATCTGTGGGAATCATAACATAATCACCCTCTAAGTGTTTTCACATTCCTAATCCAAGGGGTTAAGAAGAGGTCACTTCTCAAACCATTAAGGCTCTTAGAAAATGCTCAATGCCTTTTCCCTTCCACAAGCAAGCCCACATGGGCTTTGACCATCTTAAACCCCACTTTAACCTTTGCACATTTCCCCAACCCTTGGTTAAAGGCTTACCCATTAACCCAACCATCCATGGTAACCCTCAAGTCCCTTCAAGCCTTAAAGGCTTTGACCATTCTAACCCCACTTTAACTCTTGCACATTCCTCCAACCTTGGGTTAAGCACAAATCCATCAAGTCAAGCATTAATGGCTTCCTTCAAGTCTTCTAAACCATTTCTATTAACTAATTGTTGTATTTGCATTAAACTCATTTTTCATTTCACAAATTTGATTTTAAGGCCTTCTAAACCATTTCTTAAAGGCATTTTAATCTTCTTTGTGTACCACTTGTGTATTTTAGTTCACAAAATGATGGGTCCCATTTTCCATGGAATAAATGGGGCATGTTGTGAAACTTCACAAGAAATTTCCCCCATCAAGATAAATTAGATAGTTTTAGTTCATGCGATAAAATAGATTCAAATCGAATACCTATCAAATACACTCAAATAAAGATTATCTTATCGGTCCACTAGTTTGATATTAACCTTCATGAAATCTCAGTTAACTTCTTGATTGTGTGCAAGTGATTCATTCCTTCCATCAAGATATTATAGGAAGTTCAATAATTTGTTAGGCTACATATATATGATCTTTCCTCTAATCCAACCATGAATAGAGCCTTGCAACTAGTCAAGCATCTATAGCCCAAAAAGGTTATCTCTACCAATATTCCCAAACATTGGTCCATTGCTAGTCAAGCATCTATAACCCTGGTAGAGTTGATTGGATAGCCTGATATTTATGGATACATAGACACACATATTCCTTTTGTACTTTTTGTTTTGATATTTCAATGAAGCTCATTTAATCCCATTTTGCAGGCATTGAAGCTTGCTTCCAAGTTGAATACAATAGTGGTAGCGAGGATGATCTTTAGGTTTTTCATCTAAAAAATTATTAGCACTACTTATAACATCCCTAAAAGACTCTAATATGGTATTAAATGTATAGATTTTTTTTAGCTAGTCATCCACTTAGTTAATACTATGAAAAATGTGATTTACTCAACAATCGTGTTCACTTGGCCTTTTATACATATAGATGAAAATCTATTTTGTGGCCTAAATTAGCAACTACATACTTCAATTCATGAATAACAAATCTATTGCCTCATTTATTGCACTAAACCTTGATGTAAGCCTATCATTAATGATAATAATTATTCTCCTAGCCTTGGTACTGGTGTGCTCATGTGAGCAGGTTTTGGTGTGATCACGCCTACCAATATTGGATGCGTCTATTCTAGCTCCAAAATGACAGTACAGATTGAATAACACGCGTGTTAGTCACGTGTTTTACACCGTCGATTTTGCAATTAACGACTACAATTGACTAACTTGTCGCTAACACGCTGTACAAAATTTTTGTTTTGTTGACAATGCTATTTATCTCACTAGTGGGTAAGGCAATTGGCATTTTTAGGTCCTATTACGTCACAACATCTTCATCGAGTTTTCAAGATGGATTCTAATTTGGTCAAAATGATTGTTGAATGTATTTTAGGGAATGAATTTATGGTATAGGGTCAATTTTGACATGGCTTCCCGATTCTTGGTATCTTTGCCAGATTTAGGTGAACATGAGGATGACATATCGATCCTATATACTGCGCTACTAAATAATGATTTTATTGGTGGTTTGGATGTAGTTTTGGAAGTAGCCTTGCTAGGTTATGGAGTTCCCATGCCACAAGACATTGAAGCTTTTTGGGTATTAGAGACCCCTATTCAGTTCTATCAATTCCTTGAAGGATTTTGGGATACCACTATACAAGAACATGGGGAGAAATCACACCGAGCATGCCACTTTCTCAAAAAAACCCTAGGTATAATTCTTGACATGTGGTCCCTAGGAAAAAATAAATTCATAATGTGGATTATGCTCTTTGATAGGGACAACTAATAAATGACCCTTATTCTCAATGAAATTTTGATTTAAATATTTACTGTTCATATCCTGGCACAATGGATACCTCAATTTTGACATGATCCATATTTATAAGCTCTTTTGGGGACCACTGGAAATAAATCTTATTTTTGAATTATAATTTACATTTTGCATATTAATTCAAATCTACTTATTTCACCTTCTATAATTCCAGGTGTGAATTACTTGTGTTAATTTGTAACAAGTTAAGCTTTGTTTTTAGACTCAATCACTTACCTTTTAATAACTATGTTTAACAATAGTTAAAATGTTACTATAGATATTTTTACACATCACCTTGAGTATTTATACCTAATGTACCTCGTGATATGTACAAATTTTGTAATGTTTACCACATCTATAGTACTTATAATATTTATATTTTGTACAATATTTACAACTTTAATGTTTGATTATATCACTCATGTTGTTTTAGGGTTGACAATAATGTTTTCGAAATTATCAATCTATGGGTAGTGCCAATTATTCTCCATCTAATGTTGAGAGTTTGTATGTACTTTCACCTACTATCTAAGAAAATTGGTACGGACCAGTCCCAAGTTTTGTCAAACTTCTTTTTTGACCCCTTTCTCTCCTAAGATTTATCCCAATACAGTATAAGATCTGAGATACAGAAGGATTTTACTTTGTCTCTC
Source organism: Cryptomeria japonica (assembly GCF_030272615.1). Classification (NCBI taxonomy): domain Eukaryota; kingdom Viridiplantae; phylum Streptophyta; class Pinopsida; order Cupressales; family Cupressaceae; genus Cryptomeria; species Cryptomeria japonica. Next base: position 626,803 of record NW_026728853.1, on the reverse strand, counting down.
CTATCGAACCATCTCTTTACTACATGTTGATGTTTGTTCATGTGATTGATAGCTCTATTGCATTTTTCATCAAGGTTTATGAGCTACAATAAACTATCTTCTTATTTGTTTTCAAACCCTAGATATTCTTGAGTGAATTGGAGTGTGGGAACCTTTAAGTTAACTGGTAAAATTGGATCTATTCCATGAACTAGATGATATGGTGAATTTCCAAGGGCACTCTTGTTGCGAGTTCTATCTACCCATAAGGCATATTTCAATAATGCATGCCACCATCTAGGATTTTTATCAAACGATTTCTTAATGATATCAAATAGATTCTTATTGGTGAATTCTGCTAACCCATTCCCTTGAGGATACTAATTTAAAGAAAACTTAAGAATAATCCCTATTTCAAAAGTCAAAATTTACAAATTTTAAAGATCAGAAGGCAGGGCCATTGTCACATATTGGGGAATGTGAATTTTAGAAGCGAGTAATGATATTATCCTCCAAAAATTGAATGAATACCTCTATGGTGCAAAATCCGAAATATCCCGCTTTGGCTCAACATGTGCAACAATGTGTCACTATGAGTATATATCGATGTCCAGATGAAGGATTAATCATTCCAATAAAGTCAAGCCTCCATTGATAAAATGGTCTCATTTCAACAACTGGTTGTAGTGGTTGAGCAACATATTTTACTTTATCTACAAAGATCTGGCAAATATGACAACACTTAATATGTTGGTGCACATATTTAAAGATAGTCGGCCAATAATATCTATCTCTGAGAATAGCATGGGTTGTGGCAATATTTCCACCATGCCAGTACCAAACTTGTCATGAAATTCATGTAAAACCTTGTGTGCTTCTTGTCTATCTACACATCTAAGGTATATATCCTCGTGGTCTTTGTAGAATAAATTCCCATTCTTTACCATGTAGTTTTGAGCCTTGAGATTTAATTCTCTCCTTTGCATCTTGTTCACATGATTAGGGCATTGATTAGTAATTAGCAGGTGTAGGATATCTTTATACCATTCATCCTAAGACATTTCATCCACTAAGTACTGCTAACTAATCAATCTTGGATCTATTTATGCTATAGCCTGAAATAAAGCATGCCCTTGGATTAGTCTCATGGGTGTAATTTCTATGTCAAACTCCTAGAGGATAGTCACCCATTTTTCTCTCCTTTCCCCTAGCTCATTTTGCATTAATAAAATTTTAATTGATGCATCTGGTACTATGGCTATGACTTTACTCCTCAAGATATAGTGCCTAATTTTTTGACTACTTTAACTAGTGCATATGCTTGTTTCTCCATATTGATGTATCACAACTCAACATATTTAAAAGGACAACTCATAAATGCAATGGGTTTTTCTTCTCTTTGTCCTACTTTCTAAATTAAAGAAGTAGCACAAATATGCTCTTAAGAAAAAAAGTATATAAAACGGTTTAATATAATCAGGACTTGATAGCATAGGTGCTTCAAAAATAACTTTTTTAATATTTTCAAATGCTTCCTTATCTTTTTTGGTATATTGTATTTTTCATCTTTCTTGAGCATAGCATTTAGAGGTTGTACAATCTGTACAAATCCTATAATCAATTTCCTCACGAAATTGATCTTATTGAAATAAGATTTCAACTCCCTACTACCTAGGGGTTGTAACTTCATTAGGGTATTACTTTATTTGGGATCAATAGAAATCACTATTTCTAATATAACATGCCCCAATAGTTTACCTTCAATTACCCCAAACATTCACTTCTTTGGGTTAAGTGAAATCCCAAATTGTTCGCACATCTTCAATACTCTCCTTAAATCGTAAAAGTGATATGCTCATCTTTTAGAAAACATTTTCAGATCATCCATATATTTGATGATGCACTTTCCTATTAAGTATTTTAATGCAATATCCACAACTCTCTAAAAATTAGCCTGTGCATTAATCAATCCAAAAGACATCCTTCTATAGGCAAAGGTTCCCCATTTAGTGGTAAAGGTTGTTTTTAACTTATCCCACCTATCCATCATAACTTGATCGTAAGTAGAGAAACCATATAGGAATGATATCATTTGGGATCCATTTACTATTTGTAATACTTCATCCAATGATGGTAGGGTATAATTGTCTTTTTTGAAAGCTTTGTCCAGATTTTTGAAATACACACATAACCTGATATCTCCATTCTTCTTACGAATAGGTACCAAATTAGCTACCTACGTTGAGTGATTGACAATAAAAATAATCCTAACCGATAAGAGCTTTTGTACTTTGTTCTAAATAAAGGGTTCTATTAAGGCATTGTTAGGCCTCCGTCTTTGTTTGAAGGGATTAGCATTTGGCTTTGAGGGAATAGTATGCATAATTATAGATGTATCAGAAGTCTTCAAATCTTCATAAGTCCATGCTATAACATGTATATATATTCCTTTAAGAATTTCTTAATACTTTCACGCTCTATTTTTGAGCACACCTTTCCAATAAGGGCATTTTTAGGATCTTCTTCAATACCCAAATTATGTGCATCACTTTGATCACCACTGGTTTTAGGCAAATTAATTTGTTTCAACACTTGGTATATATCAAACATCCTTTCTAATCTAATAATACTTTTTGGATTACTATTTCTTTTCATGACACCTTTTTAATCTTTAACTTTTTCATCTAAATGCTCATTTTCATCAATAATCTGTGCTTACAATATCCCTAAATTATTGATGAATTGTAAATGTGTCTGCCATCTTCAAACACTTGTAGATTATGAATATTATCAAGAATGGAGGGAAATAGAAATAATTCAATAATGAACTTCTTCAACCTAGATGAGGTTAATGACTCCAGAGAGCTAGATAATCTTCTTTATGGTTGAATTGTTGGGGTATGTATAATATATTGAAAGCATCAAAACTCAATCAAATCCCAAATACTATGCCGATAGCTTTCTGGCCTTTTGTAATAGTAGACATATTACCTTCCAACTTGTTTAACTACTAAAATTGAGTCACCCAACACTTTTAATATTCTAGCTTTCTTTCTTAAAGCTAATAGTAAGCTATGCATCAATACTTCATACTAAGTTACAGTGTTGGTGCATTGAAACTGAAGTCTATATGCCACCAAGAAACACTTACCTTGCGGATTGATTAATTCCACTCTTACTCCAATTCCTTGTTTAGATTTGGATCCATCAAACTTGAGAGTCTAGACCTGATCATCTTCTGGCACTGATTGCTCTTGGGTATGTGTAGGATCATGGTGGGCCAAGCTAGGCCTTTAAGTGGTGATGAAAATTAAAAAAAATAGAGTTAGGAAACTTGATGTAAAAATTTGAATAAGTTATCAATATTATTTCAAAAATGTGTAATAATAGAATCTTTAGCAAATTGAATGTAGTTTCTAAGCTAGTAGTTTTTTTTTTTGAAAAAAATAAATCTATTTGTCAAAAATTTGAAATTTCAATATAGTAGTACTAAAATTTCAAGAAAAAGATAAGAAGCAGGTTTTTGTCTAACCATCCTAACCACAATCAAATCTGAATATATTTTTAGAATATTTTAGATATAAGTAGAAGACTCATGTCTCGATGTGACACATATTTTTTTTAATTTTTTTTCGAGGTAAATAATTAATTAAGAATTTTTTGCTACAACTTTTTAAAAATATAAAAAATCATGTGTTTGACCACCATAACTTGGTCAAAACTTTATGAATTTTTTTTTTTTTTTTTATCCTAGTATGTGAAACATAGAATGTGATACATATTTCGGATTCAAAATATGTGATACTGTTTGAAAGTTATAGATGTTTTTCAATCAACCTATCAATTGAGACTTTAGTCATAATTAAAATAGAAAATGAGTAATAATTTTTATTAAATTCAAAATAAGGCATAATTTATATTGGTGGAAAGTTGAGAATCTACTTAAAAAATCCTTTTCATTTCATCAGTTTGGTGTAAAAGAAAAGTCATCAGCCACATGGGTGAAGTCTAGAAAAGCAAGGAAAAATCCTAAACATGTTTATTGTGTTGTGTTTGGCATGTCTTAGCCAAATACCAAAAAAATCCCAAGGAAAATCCCAAGGCTAGAGATTTTTGTTAGAGGTAACATATATCGGATATATCTGTAGGTAACATATATTTGATTCCTATTAGTTTATTTATATAAATGTAATAATATATAATATATTATAATTTCTTATATAATTATGTATAATATATAATATTGGGTGGTTGCAAGAAGTTGAGTCCCACTTTTGGGCAAAAAGTGGAAGTGTTTTATCTGTTTTTCAATTTTTCTGTTGATTGATGTCAATATTTGATACACTTAGAGATTGAATCTCTAAAAACTTCAGTAATAGAAAATGTAGTGCTCGGAGTCTACTTTTTAAATATGTAATTTATTTTAATACCCACATGCTAGAAATCCCTTTTTAGTAGGCATGTTTAAAAACCAATTTTTCAAAATGCCCATTTCAGGACCATACCACACGTGTACAACCACCCTTTTTTGATGCAAATAAATGAATTTTTGCAAATCCTTCTAGGAAATGATACCTAAGACACCAAATATTGATGAGAATATTTTTTCTTATTTTTTTTATTGAATATATATATTTTTTATTAATTTTTAACTGACAATAAAGTATATTTTCAAAACATCGGGTGTACGACCACCATAATTTGATGAAAATTTCATATTTTTCAATTTTTTTTAATATTAAAAAGAATTGTATGTAGATTGATGTCATATAATTTATTTTTTTTAAATCCTAAAAACAAAAAAATTATTAAAGTTTTAGTGAACCTTGGTATTTTAGGTTTAGGTTCCACTTTTGATTAATAAATTATACAAAAATAGTAAAAATAATCTTATCACTATAAAATTTACATTTATGAAATCAGGACACTAGAAACTCTAATGGGTTTTCATTTCGTCAAAAAATTCAATCAGAAAGGCCCCTAAAAAATTAGGCCAAGGTAGGAATCTGATGTCGTTTTTTACCTTAGTCATTTTTTTGGAGGTCCAAGCATAGGCTTGGTGGGACCAAGGCTATCCCGAAGCAAAAAAAAATGCTAAGGGTTGTTTCCCACCCCTAATTTTAACAAACGAGCGCCCGTTTTTTAAATTCAAAAAACGGGCGCCCGTTTCGCTTTGTACCATTGAAAGCAAAATGGGCACCCATTTTTTAAAACGGACACCTGACTATAAAACGAGAACCTATTTCATTAAATAACGTACATCCATTTCTGAAAAGATCCATTGGGCCAGAATTTCGCCCACAAGCACAAATCCCAATGATAGAATGATTTTTCAATCATTGCTTGACAGGTACGATCTGCAAAGAGAATGTTTTGATTAATCACTCTTTTTTTGTCTTATTGTCAATTTGGTAAGGAGATCGATTCGAATACAAAATTTAGTGTAGCCATGGGATCAAATCAACACAGGAAGAGGCAAAGGAAGGTTCTGACAACTGAGGAGATTGCAGCAAATAGGGAGAAGGAGGCAATACATCAACTAGAGAGAAGATCAAGAATGAGACAAGGAGCTTCAAGTTCCACAATCGTTTCAGAAGAAGCAAAAATCAATGAGACCATAAACACTAACGAAGGAAACACAATAGAACCATTTAATTTAGGTGCATCTTCTAATCCATTATAGGATACATGTATGTCTTCACAACCCTATGTTTTTTCTCATGAAGAAATTGGTGATTTAGTAGAAGCAGGCTACTTATTGAATCAAACGCCAATTGAAAATCAAACCCCAAATGAAATTAGAACTTAATTTGAAACTGAAATTGAAATCCAAATTGAAACCCCAAATGAAACTAGATCTCAACTTGAAACTGAAATTGAAACCGAATTTGAAATTCCAAATGAAATTGAAAATCCACCTGCAACTAAAACCAATAATGTGTATGTCGACATGGAAACACCAATAGAAAATGAAACATGTTTGAATGATAATCAAACAAATGAAAATTTTGAAATTAAAAGTGATGTACTAGACAACCTTCCTGTCTTGGTTTCATGGAGATAGATTAGGACACATGCAAATAGATTGTTTAGACATTTTTTTTATAATAAGAAATTTGGGTTTCAATGTCAATTAATGGTACAACTAATTAAAATGACTAAAATGCGAAAAGTGATGAAGAAGTTAGGCTTTTATGTCAAACCCAAGAAGAAGGGCGAGTCTTTAAAATAGGTTGTATCGATTGTTGCTAGCGCCTTCGATACAATCGGAAATAAAATTCGTTCTGAAAATAAAAATGCAGCATGACGGGCAATAACAACAGCTCTACTAAGCCAAACAACTTCTAATAAAATAATGATGAGTAACATAAGTGGATATCTTAATATTCATCGTAAAACTTTGTCAGGAGTTGTAAAAAGAAGAGTTAATTTTGAAAGTGATCCGGCAAACAAATTGTGGACTTTTAGTGGTAGACTACCAAGCGCTGATATGAAACTTATTGGTGAAGTAAAAAATTTGATCGAAAAATTCTGGCACGTTAATACGAGAGTATCATGTAATGTTAGAGATGTTCTTAAATTAAGAGTTGGGTCAAAAATTCGTGATCCACATCCAAAACACCTATTGGACATGACTCAAACTGAATTGTACAATTTTTTTTTGGATGATAAGGTGTTGACTATTAACATTTGTCAAAGGTCTTTTGAAAAGTGTAAACCTTGGTGTGTTCGAATTAACAAGGAAAGAGTCACATGTTGGAAAACTCATGTTCAATTTCGCTACCATTATGATGCATTTCAATATATACGTGTTACCATGCATAGTAATGGAATGTTCCAAGAATGTGGTATAAATATACCACCTGAAAATATAAAGGAGTTTATATGAAGTTTGTTTTGCAACCAAATAAGTGAACAAAATTTTCTTTTCAATGCATGTGTTTTCGGTGTATGTGATATATGTGGCAATCTTGCATTGTTGGATGAATGTTTGCATGAAAATCTTTCAAATGAATTTGGACAAGAATTAGTTGATGTTAAAAGATTTAAAACTGTTGAGTATCCATTGAAGGATGGAAAGGTTGGAAGACGATGCGATCTAATCACTTAAAAAGTTAGTGTTCATGCATTTATGAATTAATTTAAGAGTAACATCATACCTAAATATGTTAAATACACTCAAAATGCTAGATGGCTCGATTGTCAGTTTCGAACATGTAAGGATTAATTTCCTATTGGTAGTATAATTTTGGTTTTTGACTTTCAAGAGAACTACACACTTGCACCACAAGATGAGGTCCAATCACAATACTACAATTCAGTGCAAGTATCAATTTTTGTCCATATTGTCTATAGGCATGCACCAGATAGTACATAAGAGGATCACAAAATTTTGAGAGAGTACCATTTCTATATGAGTGATAATAAATTACACGCATTTGAGTTTGTCCAGTATTGCTTCAAGACCTTTTTTTAGAATTTGAGGGAGAGATAAATTCAGATGACACAACATCTAATATGGTCTGATAATTGCATAGGGCAATTCAAGAATGCTAGAATGTTTTATTGGTCGAGTAGGATTCATAAGAAAACTAATATCGAACACATGTGGAGTTTTTTTGAGGCTGGACACGAGAAAGGAGAACATGGCGGTGCCAGTGCATGTGTTAAGAGAGCCCTCTGCAGAGATAAACTCAAATTTGAGGAAAAGGCTAAGTTTAAAAATGCAAGTGCAATTGTGGATTGGTATAGTGTAGCTTTATTCACAAGATCAATTCAGAACTCTACAATTAGATGTTTCTTCTATCTAGTTAAAGAGGAGAATATCCTTCCAAGATATGATTGTGATACAATCAATGGGTCAGCTAGATGGCATTCATTTAAGAGTTCTAATTCTAACACTTGGACTATATGGACTAGAGAGATTGCATGTTTTTGTCAATTTTGTGTTGCAAGTGAATGGGAAGAATGTGAGAATATGGAATGGGTTGAAGAATGGCAACACAAATCCTCAACACCTAGTGAGACACAATATCAAGATATTAGAAGAAATGAAGACCCAGATCATGCATTTGTATCAGAAGATTATGATCTTGTTTCAGACCTCATACAACTTGGTAATTTAATTCAATTTCTTGTTTATAACTTTAAATTATACATTTTTATGTATTGTCATATAATTTATGAGTGGGTTTGAATTATAAATTGTAACAACTTTTATTTCTACATGTACTTAAATTTGTTTTCTAGGACATGTGTATGCTGTTGTTGGACTCGAGGATAATGATGAGTAGGTTGAGTATTGGCTAGCTAGATGTGTAGAACCTAAGAAAAAGTTGATATGTGATCAAGTAGATGATGATGGTTTTCAGTATCTAGTTGGGTCTATTGTGGTAGTTGGTACATGACTACGCAAATACTTAACAAGAAGGAATGGCTTACCAGATTATGAAGATTACCAATCAGAAAAGAAGATTATACACTATTCTCATTTGGTGGTGGAAACAAACATCAAATTAGAAAGATACAAAGGTAGACCTGCTAATAAGGTGGACAATTTCAGTAGAAGAGCATGAGGCAATCATAGACGCATTGTAGAAGAGAGAGGATATAGATGGTACATTAGGTTGAATCAAATTTATATGCATGTAAGTTCGTGTTACTTGTGTGAACTCTTTTATATTTAATCATGATAATTGTTTTTCTTTGTCCCTTTAACATTGTATTTGTCTACATTTGATACAATTTTGGTTTCATAAACAACATTGTATTAGTTATCTCCTTCTTAATGCTATTTTGTGCATATTGTAATTGTGTTACAATCATTGTAATTTTTTATGATATATTTATTTTATCGCAATCTCTTCATAGATTAATTGTAAGTTCTTGATTTTATTATTATTTTAAGAATAGGATGTTATTGTAAATTGGGATAATTATTTTATTAAATTATAAACTGTTGCACTATAAGATTATCAACCACAATGTTAAAATATAAAGTCATAAATAGATCATATATAATTACTAGAGGGCACCAAATCACAAAACAACATCACATATATATAATCACTAAAGGGCGCGAAATCACATAACAAGACCTGATATCATAATAGCAATGAAATGACATAATAAAAAGTCCTATATATAATCACATAACAATTCCCGATGACATAATAACAAGTCTTCAAAAAATAATAATAAGGAAATTACATTAAAACAAGTCCAAATAACATAATAAATAAACAACATCACATATATAATCACTAGAGTGCGCCAAATCACACAACACAACCTGATATCATAATAGAAATGAAATGGCATAATAAAAAGTCCTATATATAATCACATAACAACAAGTCCTATATATAATCACATAATAACAAGTCCCAGGATAACATAACAAGTGTCATCATAAAAAGTCCATAATACAATAACATGGCATGATCTAAAATATATAATCTAAGAACTCATGTACATCTCATCTGCAGTCCTCTTCACTCCATGTAAAGGTGGTTGAGATAAATCATCCTGCTGCATGTGGTCCTGAGATGCACCATCCTATGTGTGTATAGTATCAATGTCTCCACCCTCCTGTGCACTATCAATGTCTCCACCCTCCTATACATTATTAAAAGATTTTACATGAGAAGAAGTTACTTGCATAATTCATTTATAAAGTAATTAAATACTAAAACATTAAAATAAATTACCACACAACCGTGCTCTATAATGCCTCACTGGTATGTGGAGGTCCACTATCATGAACAAGAACAGTGGTTGTAGTCAAGTCCTGCAAAAAAAACATTGTACATCAATTTTGATAATCCCTATAAAAGCCAGGTACACAGTATAAACAAATTAGAAATTATTTTTCTAATCATCACTGCAAATGACAATGTCGACGGTTGCATCTGGCTCAATCCCATAGCCATACCAATACTGGTAGTGGTACGACTTGAACAACATATATAAAGCATGAATCAAACTTGTATATATACATAAATTATAAAGTATAAATATAGACTACAAGTTTATCGCACAAAAAGCATATATGTGATGCAAGCAAAGTAACTGATGGGTGAAGGCGTACATGTGATGCACCATCAAACAATCCAGAAGCCTACAATTGCAAAAAATAACGAACATGAATCAAAGTTGTACATAAATTAGTAAGCATATAAACACTTCAAATTAATGGATGAAAAACATAGTAGTGGTATATGAGGCTGAGCCTCAGCAGTCCACGGGTCACGTGAAGAACTACCCACCTTAGTGCTACATGAAGCACCCTACAAAATTGAGAAAACATATCATACACATCATTACATTAAAATTTTTATTGTTTATTTTAAATGTATATATCAATCCAATGTATCTAGATGAAAGTGCATACCATAAATGGGGCACAAACATCTCTAGGTATCGAGGTAACATGATGTCAGTTCCTCAATGACGTGGTATGAGCCATCCTCTGTTCAGAAAAAAATGACTCATGTTATGGTTCATATGTGTATCTATAAGGAATTTAATATTGCACTGTAAATTATATAAACAAATTTGTACCTTTATAGGTTGATCATCGTTTGCAACTGCTGTACCCAATTGCCTGATAGGGCACTCAATGAGCCAAGAGCAGAATCCACTGCTCGATGATGGGCAGGTGCTGGAACAACTAGTGATGGAAGAGGAAACAATGGCTCATTGCGCACATGGCTTCTAAACTTGTCTCTCAATTTGGATCCTGACCTATCCTAGCGCATGCCTCTCCCGACCCCCTGAAATGATCTAATATCAAAGTAATTGGGCATTTTACCCAATTCAAGTTCGTCCCATAATTTCTTCAAAAAATACATCGAAACCTCATGATTGGAGTGTGGTGGATGGTCCACCACCACTGCCAAAAGTTTCTAGCTATGCCTAGGTGCCTACACCATCGAATTGAGATCCATGGCTTCTTCGGATCTATCTCTTCACCCATCTTAAAGTTCATAAAATATTGTTTCAAATCCATTTTTGTTATTTTTAATTCATTGACTTGTTTGTATGTTAGGCCATCAGCGTAAAATACACGCAATCCCTCCCGCCAACTACGATAGCTATCCAACTCTCTATCTAAAGCTTGTACAGACTATACAATCCCTTGCATACTATCTACAAGGTGTAACAACTGTGGAGGTGGATGAGGCTCATGTTTAATGGTATGGATATCTCTAATCAAAGAATCAATATTTGTCCTAATGGTCTGCCTCAACTGAATGGGTGGAGGTGGAGGTGGAGGTGGAGGGGGCGCTAGACCTAATAGCTCATCTATCTCAAACTCATCCATTCTATGAAAATAATCTGCATATATATACAAACATGGAAATTTACGATTACTATTTAATTTACATTTCACCTTCCAAAAAAACTTATAATTAAATACAATTTACCAACTTAAATATAAACAAAGGAAACTCACATAGATCTATAATATTATTAATAGGTGGGTCTATTTTAATAATAAGCATCATTTAAGAAATATTATCCACTTAAATCAAAGTATAAGAAATATTCTACAAAATAAAACATCATAATGCCCATGCAACTCAAACAATACTTTTTAACATCTAAAGATGCATTAGTATAAGTTCCATCAAAATCATAAAAATAATCATGAGAGAGAGAGAGAGAATAGATAATGAAAAAAATGACTCCACTGATTTAGATAATGAATAATCATCTCCTCTAGACTCCATTGAGGGCTCATTTTTGAGTAAGATTTTTTTTAGTTGGCATTTTAGGCCATCATGGTACATTTGTATATTTGTTATACAGAGATGGATGATTACAATACCTATGATAGTTGTACTTTGGGACCCATAATAGTTGACCATCTTGTTATGAGAGGCTTCTAATCATAGTTTAATAGTAGCGTTGTGTAGTTCATCTTTTCAAAGGAAGGTAACTTCCATGGAATTACAATTTAGTACCCTTGCAATATTTAACCATTATTGTCAATTAGGCTACCACTTTATATTTTCAACTTGATAGGATTCAATTCAACTACTCTCTTTTGGTTTTAACTAAATTCATTAAAGTCATAAGTTATATGTATGAACTTGTCAATACATGTACTACATTGTTGTGTTCTTTGCTAGAATCATGGGATGATTTAGTGATCACAACTAGTAGTACTACACTAAGTTGAAGGTTGAATAAATAGTAGGTTCTCTACTCTTGGAAGGGTTAAAACAAAAAAAAACTCTATTTTTTTTTTATATTCAATTTTATATTGGTATTTTCTTGTTCAAAGTTGCAACCCACAAAATGTGATTCCAATATTGATCTATATTTGATTCTTATTTTTATTAACTTTGCCACTAGTGTGATTTATTGTCCTCTTAACTTAAATCAAGCTATGTAAATTTAAAGCCTCGTAACTTTTGATAGAGAGCATATTTTTTCATGCTTTATGTGGCATTGAAAAGGTGGTTCATAAATCTTCATAGATCACACAATTATTTTCTAGAATATTCCCTCGTATTTTATATTTTATTTTTTGTGATTTCACTTTCTAGTCATTTACTTGGACACCTTGGCACTTGAAAATGACCGTCTTACATGAGATGGATTTGTTTGATATGTTTTATATGTATTGATTTTATTGATCTTTTAAATTTTTATTTGAGTAGGTATCATAGGTTTCTGTATTCATCCTTTTGTGGTAAAATTAGAAAGGGATAATTATGATTCTTTTGTAAAATGATATCCCGATAAGTTTTAGGTGGTGTAATCATTTTCCTTTTATGTATGGACTCATACCTAAACTAGAAACACTAGAAATTATATAATCTTGGTGTAACATCATTGACTCATGTAGGAGTGATTTGATCTAGTATCAAGATCATGATTCTATGTGTATTGCATTGGATATTGATTTCCCCCACACACTTTGGAATAGACTTTAGGAGATCCATGGAGACCCTCATATCTCTCCATTCCTAGAGGATCCTATTGTAGATTGTTTCATTCCCTTTGTAGATGAAGATCACATACCCTTCAATGGTGATACTTAAGAGGAAATTTATTATATCATAGGTCTTTCATGTTTTGAAAATTTAGAGGCTTGTCTCATTCTTCAAGTACTCATCCTATCAAGACCTAATATCCATCTTAAATGTTTTTTATTATTTTAGATTATTATCACCAATTCCATAAACTGAATTGATTTAGTCTAGCATGGCATTAATCACCTTCTAAACATGGCCACTTGGGATTCATATTTTTTCAATATATTATCCTTGTTTGAGGAGTTTAGAATTACATATTTGAAATATTATTTTGAGGATATTGATATCCTCTTTCATGATATCTATGCCATCATTGGAAACCCATCATATTATCTTTGGTGCTCATTCTACTTCGATCCTCACAAGATTCTTTATCATCATTTTGTTCCAACATGTGAATATTTGCGAAGTTTGTAGAGACACAAGTCTATTTAGATTTGAATTTCGTATTTACCCAACTTATTAAAATGACATTTCCAGTCACCAATGTATTTATTTCTTCCTAAAGGAAAAAAATATTGTTTGCAAGAAATGGATCATGTTTTTTCTTCAATCTTTCATCATTAGCACATGACCTACTTCTTTATGGGGAGTTTTGTATTCTCGTTTTATCTCTCTTATTAGGGGGGCATTTACTATAAAAAGCAAGCATTGGTTATTAGAGGAAGATAAAAGGATAAAGCAAAGAGAAAAAATAAGAAAAAGGACGTGTTATCATGGTTGTAATTATATAGTATATCTTTAGAGATTGGGCTAAGTTAGGAAGTAGTGAGGATTAATAGTGATACTTAGAGTACTATCAAATTAAAGAACCCTATTTTTCACACACACACAAAAAACCATTCATATTCATTCATTTTAAAGTTCAATTTAAACATAAATTAAACATCTAACTTTTACAAAAGAATCCTATAATTAAATACAACATTTAGAAATATAAATTTAAACATTCAAACTTTTACGAATGATTAAAATAGAGAGAGAGAGGGAGAGTAGGTAATTTGAGATACAACGAGTTAGAGAGAGAATAGATAATCTGAGAGATAGAGAGTAGGTAATGATAGAGAGAGGGTAATGTGTGAAAGAGAGAGAGGGGGGTAATGTGTGTGTGTGTGAGAGAGAGAGAGAGGGGATAATGAGAGATTGAGAGAGAGAGAGAGAGAGCATAATGACATAGATGGTAACGTGTATGTGTGTGTGAGAGAAGGGGGGTTTATTGTTGATTTTCATCTAGGGTTTATTGTTTGTTAATTTTTTAGGGTTTGTTGTTCATTTATTTTCTAGGGTTTATTGTTTATTTTTTTCTATTTGGGGTTTAGTGTTCGTTTTTCTATTCAGGGTTTATTGTTTGTTTTTTGTGTCTAATGTTTATTGTTTGTTTATGTTTTTGTTTTTTGTTTTTTTCCTACGGTTTTTACTCTTCATGGTTTTTGCAATATTTAAAAACTAAAAACTATTTTAAACATGAAATAAAATTAGAAAAAAAAAAAACATTTTTCAAACTTTAAAACACTAAAATTAAAATATAACAATAAATTGACATTTTTTTAGTGAAAAATATTAACAATAAATTAACATTTTTTTATGAAAAATAATAAAAATAAATAAAACAAAATATAAAAAATAAAACCATGTACTTGGAAGGAGGTAAAAAATGGTCTGGGGGGTTAGCTGGGATGAAAAAAATGGGTACCCGTGCTCCTCTGAAATGTTTACCCATTTTTAAAAAAGTGAAAATGATGGAAAATGGTTTTAAAATAAAAATAAATACATTCCAGAAATGGGTGCCCATTATTTTCAAACCGGGCGCCTCATTTGAAAAAAACGAGTGCCCGTTTAGCTTCGGGCGCTCGATTTGAAAAAAACGGGTGCCCGTTTTTGAATGGCTCGGGCACCCATAGTGAAACGGGTGCTCGATGTGTAAAAATCGGGTGTTTCTAGCGGGCTCTTTTCCCAACCCACGGACTTTCGCAGGATTGGGACCCAACTTTAGGCATTTATAATATTTAAAATATTATTTTATAAATTTTATTTAATATATAAACATTTATATATATATTACTAATACATATAATATAATATAATATAATTAATGATATTAACATATATATATATATATATATATACATTAAAAAACATATAAATCATGATATAAAATTTTATATTAAATAAATTTTGTTTACTTGGATCCCTCATATAATTTCCCATTTGGACACTCTTTCCCTCTAGCTATAGGCCTATCTCTCCTACTATCCCTAACACCTTGTACACTTGTTTGTACCCAAATCTCTCCTCCTATGTATCATACTTATAGATAAGCTCTCTCTCTCTCTCTCTCTCTCTCTCTCTCTCTCTCTCTCTCTCTCTCTCTCTCTCTCTCTTGTTGCAAGGTGTGCGCCCTTGGTCTCCTTGTGTTGTGCAATGCAGCGATCGGGTTTGTAATATGGCTTAAATGCCTCCCATGGATTCTATAAGTGTAGTGGTTGTATCGGGCATTAACAAGTCAAAATTTTGGTGCAAAAGAAACCACACTTGTAACAAGTGGTATTAGAGCTTGGTCATAGGTTCAAATGTAGCGCTCGGGTTTGTGACATAGATTACCTACCTCATGTGGATTCTATAAGTCTAGTGGTTGTATCGGGCATTAACAGGTTAATCTTTTGGTGCAATGACAACCACACTTGTAACATCTACTTCCATCCCTCCCTCCGTAGATCCCTTTCCCCTTCTATATTCCTCCTCCCACCTCCCTTTCCCAAACCCTCTCTCTCTCTCTCTCTCTCTCTCTCTCTCTCTCTCTCTCTCTCTCTCTCTCTCTCTCTCTCTCTCTCTCTCTCTCTCTCTCTCTCCCCTTCTATCCCTTTCCCACCCCCTCGAGCCCTTTCCCCTTATGGACTCCTCTCTCTATCTCTCTAGATCCCTTTCCCCTTCTCTCTCTATCTATCACTCTCCCCTATCCCTTGCCAAACCCCCCCTCTCTCTCTTTCCCTCCCTCTCTCACCCCCTCTCTCTTTCCCCCTCTCCTTCTCTCCCTCTCTCCCTCTCTCTTTTTTGATACTTCTATCTCCTCCCCTCTCCCCTCTCCCCCTCTCCCCCCCCTCTCTCTCCCTATCTCCCAATTTCCCCTTGAAGAGAGATCTAGTTAAGGATCTATTGAGGATTTTCAGGTACTAAATTCTATGATGCACATTCTATTGTTTATTGGTGTAGTTCAACAATGTCACATAGAGGGGCACTTGATTCAGTAGTGCACACATTATTTTAGTTGGTTGAAGAGGGCACAATATGACATAAATTGAATTGGAAAACAATCAAAGATTCTTCAAAGATGTATTCATTTTGAATCTTAGATGCAAGTACATGGACCTTTTGGACACAAGAGTTGGCTTGTTTTTGTTAGAGCTGTATTTAGGGGGATTGGGATCCATGTGACTCAAGTGAGTGGGTGGATACATGGGTTCCATAGTATCTAATTCCTTTATCTCAAACAATATCCATGCCAAATAATGACATGGAAAGTTTAGTTGAGTATGACTATCTTTTAGATCTTCTACAACCAGGACATGTTTTTTGCAGTCGGTGCACTATAGGGGAATGAAGAGAGAACATACTATTAGTTGGAACGATGTGGACAAGGAAAGCAAAAGCTAACACAACTAATGATAGATGATGATGGGTTCATGTATCCTCCTTGACATCATCATAACTACCAAGGGAAGCATCAACATCATCAAAATCACCATCTCCTCTAGAGGTAGCCTCACTCTGTGGACCCGTACATACATCCTCACAGCTCATGCAAACATGTGCTAAGCTGGGTGCAACCCTCACCGCGTGCAACTGCTGTACCCAATTGCCCGATAGGGCACTCAATGAGCCAAGAATAGAATCCACTGCTCGATGATGGGCAGGTGCTGGAACAACTGGTGATGGAAAAGGAAACAATGGCTCATCGCGCACACAGTTTCTAACCTTGTCTCTCAATTTGGATCCCGACCTATCCTGGTGCATGCCTCTCCTGACCCCCTGAAATGATCTAATATCAAAGTAATTGGGCATTTTACCCAATTCAAATTCGTCCCATAATTTCTTCAAAAAATACATCAAAAGCTCATGATTGGAGTGTGGTGGATGGTCCACCACCGCTGTCAAAAGTTTCTAGCTATGCCTGGGTGCCTACACCATCGAATTGAGATCCATGGCTTCTTCAGATCTATCTCTTCACCCATCTTAAGGTTCACAAAATATTGTTTCAAATCCATTTTTGTTATTTTTAAATCACTGACTTATTTGTATGTTAGGCCATCAGCGTAAAATACACGCAATCCCTCCCGCCAACTACGATAGCTATCCAACTCTCTATCTAAAGCTTGTACAGACTGTACAATCCATGGCATAGTATCTACAAGGTGTAACAACTGTGGAGGTGGATGAGGCTCATGTTTAATGGTATGGATATCTCTAATCAAAGAATCAATATTTGTCCTAATGGTCTGCCTCAACTGATTGGGTGGAGGTGGAGGGGGCGCTAGACCTAATAGCTCATCTATCTCAAACTCATCCATTCTATGAAAATAATCTGCATATATATACAAACATGGAAATTTACGATTACTATTTAATTTACATTTCACCTTCCAAAAATACTTATAATTAAATACAATTTACCAACTTAAATATAAACAAAGGAAACTCACATAGATCTATAATATTATTAATAGGTGGGTCTATTTTAACAATAAGCATCATTTAAGAAATATTATCCACTTAAATCAAAGTATAAGAAATATTCTACAAAATAAAACATCATAATGCCCATGCAACTCAAACAATAATTTTTAACATCTAAAGATGCATTAGTATAAGTTCCATCAAAATCATAAAAATAATCATGAGAGAGAGAGAGAGAATAGATAATGAAAAAAATGACTCCACTGATTTAGATAATGAATAATCATCTCCTCTAGACTCCATTGAGGGCTCATTTTCGAGTAAGATTTTTTTTAGTTGGCATTTTGGGCCATCATGGTACATTTGTATATTTGTTATACAGAGATGGATGATTACAATACCTATGATAGTTGTACTTTGGGACCCATAATAGTTGACCATCTTGTTATGAGAGGCTTCTAATCATAGTTTAATAGTAGCGTTGTGTAGTTCATCTTTACAAAGAAGGTAACTTCCATGGAATTACAATTTAGTACCCTTGCAATATTTAACCATTATCTTCAATTAGGCTACCACTTTATATTTTCAACTTGATAGGATTCAATTCAACTACTCTCTTTTGGTTTTAACTAAATTCATTAAAGTCATAAGTTATATGTATGAACTTGTCAATACATGTACTACTTTGTTGTGTTCTTTGCTAGAATCATGGGATGATTTAGTGATCGCAACTAGTAGTACTACACTAAGTTGAAGGTTGAATAAATAGTAGGTTCTCTACTCTTGGAAGAGTGAAAACAAAAAAAAACTCTATTTTTTTTTATATTCAATTTTATATTGGTATTTTCTTGTTCAAAGTCACAACCCACAAAATGTGATTCCAATATTGATCTATATTTGATTCTTATTTTTATTAACTTTGCCACTAGTGTGATTTATTGTCCTCTTAAATTAAATCAAGCTATGTAAATTTAAAGCCTCGTAACTTTTGATAGAGAGCATATTTTTTCATGCTTCATGTGGCATTGAAAAGGTGGTTCATAAATCTTCATAGATCACACAATTATTTTCTAGAATATTCCCTCGTATTTTATATTTTATTTTTTGTGATTTCACATTCTAGTAATTTACTTGGACACCTTGGCACTTGAAAATGACCATCTTACATGAGATGAATTTGTTTGATATGTTTTATATGTATTGATTTTATTGATCTTTTAAATTTTTATTTGAGTAGGTATCATAGGTTTCTCTATTCATCCTTTTGTGGTAAAATTAGAAAGGGATAATTATGATTCTTTTGTAAAATGATATCCTGATAAGTTTTAGGTGGTGTAATCATTTTCCTTTTATGTATGGACTCATACCT
Organism: Cryptomeria japonica; assembly: GCF_030272615.1. Taxonomy (NCBI): domain Eukaryota; kingdom Viridiplantae; phylum Streptophyta; class Pinopsida; order Cupressales; family Cupressaceae; genus Cryptomeria; species Cryptomeria japonica. The sequence goes on along the minus strand of NW_026728853.1, from coordinate 607,735 downwards.
AAACTAGAAACACTAGAAATTATATAATCTTGGTGTAACATCATTGACTCATGTAGGAGTGATTTGATCTAGTATCAAGATCATGATTCTATGTGTATTGCATTGGATATTGATTTCCCCCACACACTTTGGAATAGACTTTAGGAGATCCATGGAGACCCTCATATCTCTCCATTCCTAGAGGATGCTATTGTAGATTGTTTCATTCCCTTTGTAGATGAAGATCACATACCCTTCAATGGTGATACTTAAGAGGAAATTTATTATATCATAGGTCTTTCATTTTTTGACAATTTAGAGGCTTGTCTCATTCTTCAAGTACTCATCCTATCAAGACCCAATATCCATCTTAAAAGTTTTTAATTATTTTAGATTATTATCACCAATTCCATAAACTGAATTGATTTAGTCTAGCATGGCATTAATCACCTTCTAAACATGGCCACTTGGGATTCATATCTTTTCAATATATTATCCTTGTTTGATGAGTTTAGAATTAGATATGTTAAACATTATTTTGAGGATATTGATATCCTCTTTCATGATAGCTATGCCATCATTGGAAACCCATCATATTATCTTTGGTGCTCATTCTACTTCGATCCTCATAAGATTCTTTATCATCATTTTGTTCCAAGATGTGAATATTTGCGAAGTTTGTAGAGACAGAAGTCTATTTAGATTTGAATTTTGTATTTACCCAACTTATTATAATGACATTTCCAATCACCAGTGTATTTATTTCTTCCTAAAGGAAAAAAAATGTTGTTTGCAAGTAATGGATCATGTTTTTTCTTTAATCTTTCATCATTAGCATGTGACCTACTTCTTTATGGGGAGTTTTGTATTCTCGTTTTATCTCTCTTATTAGGGCAGTATTTACTATAAAAAGGAGGCATTGGTTATTAGAGGAAGATAAAAGGATAAAGAAAAGAGAAAAAATAAGAAAAAGGACGTGTTATCATGTTTGTAAATATATAGTATATCTTTAGAGTTTGGGCTAAGTTAGGAAGTAGTGAGGATTAATAGTGATAGTTATAGTATTATCAAATTTAAGAACCCTATTTTTCACACACACACAAAAAAACATTCATAATCATTATCATTTTAAAGTTCAATTTAAACATAAATTAAACATCTAACTTTTACAAAAGAATCCTATAATTATATAAACATTTAGAAATATAAATTTAAAAATTCAAACTTTTACAAATGATTAAAATAGAGAGAGAGAGGGAGAGTAGGTAATTTGAGATACAACAAGTTAGAGAGAGAATAGATAATTTGAGAGATAGAGAGTAGGTAATGATAGAGAGAGGGTAATATGTGAAAGAGAGAGAGGGGGGTAATGTGTGTGTGTGTGTGTGAGAGAGAGAGGGGGTAATGTGTGTGTGTGAGAGAGAGAGGGGATAATGAGAGAGAGAGAGAGAGAGAGAGAGAGAGAGAGAGAGAGAGAGAGAGAGAGAGAGAGCGCAATGACATAGATGGTAACGTGTACATGTGTGTGAGAGAAGGGGGGTTTATTGTTGAATTTCATCTAGGGTTTATTGTTCGTTAATTTTTTAGGGTTTGTTGTTCCTTTATTTTCTAGGGTTTATTGTTCATTTTCTTCTATCTAGGATTTAGTGTTCATTTTTCTGTTAAGGGTTTATTGTCTGTTTTTTGTGTCTAATGTTTATTATTCGTTTACGTTTTTATTTTTTGTTTTTTTTCCTATGATTTTTACTATTCATTTTTTTTGCAACATTTAAAAACTAAAAACTATTTTAGACATGAAATAAACTAAAATAAAAAAAATAAAAAACATTTTCAAACTTTAAAACACTAAAATTAAAATATAACAATAAATTAACATTTTTTTAATGAAAAATAATAACAATAAATTAACATTTTTTATGAAAAATAATAAAAATAAATAAAATAGAATATAAAAAATAAAACTACGTACTTGGAAGGAGGTAAAAAATGTTCTGGGGGGTCAGCTGGGATGAAAAAAATGGGTACTCGTGCTCCTCTGAAATGTTTACCCATTTTTGAAAACATGAAAATGATGGAAAATGGTTTAAAAAATAAATAAATATATTCCAGAAATGGGCGCCCATTTTTTTTCAAATCGGGCAACTCATTTGAAAAAAACGGGCCCCCGTTTAGCTTTGGGTGCCTGTTTAGCTTCGGGCACTCGTTTTTGAATGGCTCGGGCACCTGTAGTGAAACGGGTGCTCGATGTATAAAAATCGGGCGTTTCTAGTGGGCTCTTTTCCGAACCCGCGGACTTCCGCGGGATTGGGACCTAACTTTATGTATTTACCCTATTATATAATATATAAACATTTATATATATATTACTAATACATATAATATAATATATTTAATGATATTAATATATATATATATATATATATACATTAAAAAACATATATATCATGATATAAAATTTTATATTAAATAAATTTTGCTTACTTGGATCCCTCATATAATTTCCCATTTGGACACTCTTTCCCTCTAGCTACAAATCTATCTCTTCTACTATCCCTAACACCTTGTACACTTATTTGTAACCAAATCTCTCCTCTTATGTATCATACTTATATATGAGCTCTGTCTGTCTGTCTGTCTGTCTGTCTGTCTAGTTGCAAGGTGTGCACCCTTGGTCTCCTTGTGTTGTGCAACATAGTGATCGGGTTTGTGATATGGCTTAAATGTCTCCTGTGGATTCTATAAGTCTAGTGGTTGTATTGGGCATTAACAAGTCAAAATTTTGGTGCAAAAGAAACCACACTTGTAACAAGTGGTATTAGAGCTTGGTCATAGGTTCAAACGTAGCGCTTAGGTTTGTGACATGGATTAAGTACCTCCTATGGATTCTATAAGTCTAGTGGTTGTATCAGGCATTAATAGGTTAATATTTTGGTGCAACGACAACCACACTTGTAACATCTCCTCCCATCCCTCCCTCCCTAGATCCCTTTCCCCTTCTATATTCCTCCTCCCACCTCCCTTTCTCTCTCTCTCTCTCTCTCTCTCTCTCTCTCTCTCTCTCTCTCTCTCTCTCTCTCTCTCTCTCTCTCTCTCTCTCTCTCTCTCTCTCTCCCACCCCCTCGAGCCCGTTCCCCTTATGGAATCCTCTCTCTATCTCTCTAGATCCCTTTCCCCTTCTCTCTCTATCTATCACTCTCCCCTATCCCTTTCAAAAGCCCCCCTCTCTCTCTCTTTCCCACCCTCTCTCACCCCCTCTCTCTTTCCCCCTCTCCTTCTCTCCCTCTCTCCCTCTCTCTTTTTTGACACTTCTATCTCCTCACCTCTCCCCTCTCCCCCTCTCCCCCTATCTCCCCATTTCCCCTTGAAGAGAGATCTAGTTAAGGATCTATTGAGGATTTTCAGGTACTAAATTCTATGATGCACATTCTATTGTTTATTGGTGTAGTTCAACAATGTCACATAGAGGGGCACTTGATTCAGTAGTACACAAATTCTTTTGGTTAGTTGAGGAGGGCACAATATGACATAAATTGAATTGGAAAACAATCAAAGATTCTTCAAAGATGTATTCATTTTGAATCTTAGATGCAAGTACATGGACCATTTGGACACAAGAGTTGGCTTGTTTTTATTAGAGTTGTATTTAGGGGGATTGGGATCAATGTGACTCAAGTGAGTGGGTGGATACATGGGTTCCATAGTATCTAACTCCTTTATCTCAAACAATATACATGCCAAATAATGACATGGAAAGTTTAGTTGAGTATGACTATCTTTTAGATCTTCTAGAACCAAGACATGTTTTTTCAGCTGGTACACTATAGGGGAATGAAGAGAGAACATACTATTAGTTGGAATGATATGGACAAGGAAAGCAAAAGATAACACAACTAATGATAGATGATGATGGGTTCATGTATCCTATAGGTTCAATTGTTGTTGCAGGAACTTGGTTGCAAACATACATGATTATAAATAATGGCATACTTGCATTTGAAGACTATGAGAAACACAAAACCATTCTCATGTATTCACACCTTGTTATAGAAACAATTTTTTTGTTGTTGAAGCATCATGCCAAACTAAAGATAAAAGAACTATGTATAGTTAGTATTGCTGATCATGAAGCAATATTGGATACTCTTAAGAAAAGAGATGACCCTTCAAGCACACTTGAATAGCATATCTATCTCATACCAATTGACTCTAAGGAGTGGAAGGTACAATTTATTGTTAACACTAATATCCTAAACTTCTTAGTTATCCGGGTAATTAAAATAATATTTCCTTGCAAGAAATTATAATGTTGACACTTTATGATTATGACATTTACAAGACTTGTACCAAATTACAAAGCTTAATAGACCCATAATGACCAAAACACCAACTTTTGATCTGCAAAACAATTTTGAAACAAAAAAAATAAAATATATATTGTATATTTATTGTGCTCTTTAATATATTTTAAATGCTTATATATTTGCAAAAAATGAAATTCAAAAGTGAAAATTATGGCCTTTTGAAGAAAAAGCATCAAATAGTTTTAACATGAAATGTATATAAAAAAAAAGAATTTTTTATCAAGGCTAACATGGATGTAAAGTATTCCTCTTCAACTTTATAATAAAATCTTGTTTTCAAAAAATGAACTTTTCGATCATAAGTTATAAATTTTTGAAAAAAAGGATCAAATTTAACCTATAATGATGATCCCGTTAGAAAAAAAAATGCTAAAAAACTAAATTCATCTAAAATGTAATTTTTAATATGAAAATAGGGGTTTTTGGGCCTTTTAAATGTAATGGAACCATTCATTTGGGATAAAAATGCTCCAATAAGAAGATATTCATGAGATCTAAGCTTCAAATCCATGTTTTCAATGTGTCATATTGTAGCAAAATTACGTGAAAAAATGCCAAACCTAACTCTCTCAATCCTCCCAAATACAATGAGTTAGCTAAAAGTTCCAACACAATAGACAAAATAGCTACACTTAACAAATCTTACTAAAACTACATATGCAAATATGATTTAAATATATTTGAAAATCCTTTTTGATTCTCAAGATCACATGGAAATACAAGATAAGAGCATGCAAGTGTTCTTAAGATCATACAAAAAGTTCTAGTCTCTTAATAAGAAATAATTCAAGTATTGAAAACTCTCAAAAGTAAAGTTTGATACCATGTTACAAATCTAAAATAGATGCATAACCAAGATCTTTCTATGAGAGAGACAAACTATAAAACTATAAATGAAATAAAGCAATTATAGACCCACGATTCCAAGAGGTGTGTAAATATTAAGATGAAAATATTTCATTAAGAGCTCAAAGAGATTCTATAGAAAAATTACTATATGAGTCAAAGTACATTAGTGCCAACTTATATAAGAGCTTCACAATGTGCCAAAAAATGGCAAATTCAAACTAGTTAATGATTTTATATAGAACTAAGGAGAGCATGAAGGTGGAAAATCCAACCAATAAGGTGCAACCACCAAGTAGTCTAAAAATATCAAAAGTTTCACCATTGAAGGAATGGTTTTCCCTTTAAGGATGGGAACACCACCTATTATGGAAGGGAAGACCTCATTATCGTATCTTAGTCAAACTCACATTATGAATCTAAGAAATATTAATTATAGTATAGGAAAATCCTAGGACTAAGGGAAAAGTAAATAACCCACTAGGATAATGAATACGTAGACTAACACTCCTTATTCCTATTAGTTAATATTTACTCACTTAATCCACCTCTTAATCCTCATGTTTTGTCCCTTCTCTAATACACATGAAGATAAAATACTCTTCATAGTAGATTGGAAACTAACTAATTTAAATTATTTTTTCTACCCTTTTACTTAGTGTATGAAATAATAAACTCATGCTTATTATTATAATAGAGGGAAAATACAAAGAAATTTTGTAAACGAGCTCTACATTAGATGATCTTTTCAATATTAGCTCTAATGTTATTCTATTTTTTTAAAATTAATTCCTATTTTTTCAAGATAAAATATTTGACTAACCTAGGAAAATTCTTTAAACTATTAAAATAAAATTAACTAGCTAAAATAAAGAGTTGAAATTAAACGAGTATTCTTTACTATTACTAGAAATGATATCAGAAAAAAACAACACTAAAATGGAAACGAGTGAAGAGAGAGGAACTTGGGATCAAAGGTAGAAACTATATAGCTTGAATGCATATGTGGCATGTGAATTTCAATATGACACATTGTTTATATATGATTTTTTAATTATATCTATAAACCACTTGTCCGGGTTTCAAAATTCAACTTCAAGCTAAACTTAGGTAAAAAATATTAGTAGCTTCCAAAGATGATAAAGATATACAAATATAGTTTAAAATAATATTTAAATAAAATTAAATCAAACTAAAAAGGGGAAGAAAATAACAAATCCAATTCCAAGTGAAGAGCCAATAAGAAAGACCTCAAATCTAGAATAGATGAAGGTTTTGGTCTACAAAAGAGTTTTCTATTAATGGTTAAGGCCATCCTTTAGTTTTTGTAACTTCAATGATCATTGGGATGAAGAAATATTAAGAAAGTGTGCTCTCCTATCTTAAATGTGTCTAGGACTTGACAAAGAAATAAAAAATTCAAGTAATCTAAACTAAAATCTAAAATGTTGGCCTTGATAATGAGATCATGTGAACAAAAGATAACAATACAAACGACATACAATTTATCAAATAAAAAATACGTGAAGCAACAGCAAGTAAGTATATCAAAATCATCTATCAATCTTGGTAAGATCAATGCAAGCAAGCCTACTATTTGAATATGCTTCTAATCTCCTCAAGAGTGTAATATAATGTTGGAGCCTTCACAAACTCTTCAAAAAATTATTTTAGACTTTATAAAGTAGTGGTAACAATCATGTAGAGTTCTATTGAGAGTAATAGCTTGATATAATGTGAGGTTGTATGACATATAATAAGTATGGATAAAAATAAATGAAATAGAGGAAGATAAGGGACACGCGAAAAAATTCAAATTAACTCTAGTGTGGTTACCAATGACTTGAGTAGGTAAAAAATAATAAAATTCTAAAAAATTACATAATCTTGAACTACATAGACATGCCAGTCCATTGCATGTATGTTTATTTGTCACATTAGTGTCCAAATCGTTGAATCTTAACAAAGGGTTAAAAGAATAGGAGATGCCAAGTTCAATAAAATTATAGGATTAGTTTTGAGAAAAATCATCATGGGTAGAAAAAGGACAAATTAAAGGTTAAATTGAATCTTGAAACATAATAGGGGAGATAAACACTAAAGTGATCTAGGAACATAATGTAAAATTATAAGGGTATACAATTGTTTTTCATTATAGTTATACAAGGTCTCCTTTCCCAATCTACCATTTTTACTTCCCTATCTAAATTGATAGATTCTTGATACTCTTCTCCATTAGACACCTATCTTCACTTTTCCTCAACTACATAGAATCCATGCTTTCTACCCTAAACCCTAAAAATATCAAAAAAATCCTCTAATATTTTTAGGATTGATGACAATTTTATTTTTATTGCTTTACATAGCCTCTTGGTTGTGCAAGATACAACATAAAACAACATCCTATCTCATCTTTCCAATGCAACATTGTTTTCTTTTTTCCTTCTTCTTTGTAACAACCCACATCTATCTTCTTCCTCATCTTGAAACCTCCCAAATTCCTACCTGCATCTAATTTTAAGCACCAAAATAGGCCTCTCTCTATCTAA